>NW_028232231.1:0-83815 GCF_054491065.1 Syngnathus leptorhynchus | reverse complement strand
TTTCTTGAAATGCCGCTCTCTCCGTCACTCTGGTTAAAGTGTTATGAAAAAAAAAGGCTGTTGGGGGCTAGGGAGTATCGAGTGATCATTATACATGAAGAAATAACCAATTTCATCGTTGGTTTATGTTTTACACGCGTTTTAAATTTTATTGCCGAAATCGCTTTTTCTCGCCGAGATAAGCACGTTTTCTGAAATGCCGCTCTCTCCCGTCACTCTGGTTAAAGTGTTATGAAAAAAAAAGGCTGTTGGGGCTAGGGAGTATCGAGTTGATCATTATACATGAAGAAATAACCAATTTCATCGTTTGGTTTATGTTTTACACGCGTTTTAAATTTATTGCCGAAATCGCTTTTCTCGCCGAGATAAGCACGTTTTCTGAAATGCCGCTCTCCCCGTCACTCTGGTTAAAGTGTTATGAAAAAAAAGGCTGTTGGGGGCTAGGGAGTATCGAGTTGATCATTATACATGAAGAAATAACCAATTTCATCGTTTGGTTTATGTTTTACACGCGTTTTAAATTTTATTGCCGAAATCGCTTTTTCTCGCCGAGATAAGCACGTTTTCTGAAATGCCGCTCTCCCGTCACTCTGGTTAAAGTGTTATGAAAAAAAAGGCTGTTGGGGGCTAGGGAGTATCGAGTTGATCATTATACATGAAGAAATAACCAATTTCATCGTTTGGTTTATGTTTTACACGCGTTTTAAATTTTATTGCCGAAATCGCTTTTTCTCGCCGAGATAAGCACGTTTTCTGAAATGCCGCTCTCCCGTCACTCTGGTTAAAGTGTTATGAAAAAAAAGGCTGTTGGGGGCTAGGGAGTATCGAGTTGATCATTATACATGAAGAAATAACCAATTTCATCGTTTGGTTTATGTTTTACACGCGTTTTAAATTTTATTGCCGAAATCGCTTTTTCTCGCCGAGATAAGCACGTTTTCTGAAATGCCGCTCTCCCGTCACTCTGGTTAAAGTGTTATGAAAAAAAAAGGCTGTTGGGGGCTAGGGAGTATCGAGTTGATCATTATACATGAAGAAATAACCAATTTCATCGTTTGGTTTATGTTTTACACGCGTTTTAAATTTTATTGCCGAAATCGCTTTTTCTCGCCGAGATAAGCACGTTTTCTGAAATGCCGCTCTCTCCCCGTCACTCTGGTTAAAGTGTTATGAAAAAAAAAGGCTGTTGGGGGCTAGGGAGTATCGAGTTGATCATTATACATGAAGAAATAACCAATTTCATCGTTTGGTTTATGTTTTACACGCGTTTTAAATTTTATTGCCGAAATCGCTTTTTCTCGCCGAGATAAGCACGTTTTCTGAAATGCCGCTCTCCCGTCACTCTGGTTAAAGTGTTATGAAAAAAAAGGCTGTTGGGGGCTAGGGAGTATCGAGTTGATCATTATACATGAAGAAATAACCAATTTCATCGTTTGGTTTATGTTTTACACGCGTTTTAAATTTTATTGCCGAAATCGCTTTTTCTCGCCGAGATAAGCACGTTTTCTGAAATGCCGCTCTCCCGTCACTCTGGTTAAAGTGTTATGAAAAAAAAGGCTGTTGGGGGCTAGGGAGTATCGAGTTGATCATTATACATGAAGAAATAACCAATTTCATTGTTTGGTTTATGTTTTACACGCGTTTTAAATTTTATTGCCGAAATCGCTTTTCTCGCCGAGATAAGCACGTTTTCTGAAATGCCGCTCTCCCGTCACTCTGGTTAAAGTGTTATGAAAAAAAAGGCTGTTGGGGGCTAGGGAGTATCGAGTTGATCATTATACATGAAGAAATAACCAATTTCATCGTTTGGTTTATGTTTTACACGCGTTTTAAATTTTATTGCCGAAATCGCTTTTTCTCGCCGAGATAAGCACGTTTTCTGAAATGCCGCTCTCCCGTCACTCTGGTTAAAGTGTTATGAAAAAAAAGGCTGTTGGGGCTAGGGAGTATCGAGTTGATCATTATACATGAAGAAATAACCAATTTCATCGTTTGGTTTATGTTTTACACGCGTTTTAAATTTTATTGCCGAAATCGCTTTTTCTCGCCGAGATAAGCACGTTTTCTGAAATGCCGCTCTCCCGTCACTCTGGTTAAAGTGTTATGAAAAAAAAGGCTGTTGGGGGCTAGGGAGTATCGAGTTGATCATTATACATGAAGAAATAACCAATTTCATCGTTTGGTTTATGTTTTACACGCGTTTTAAATTTTATTGCCGAAATCGCTTTTTCTCGCCGAGATAAGCACGTTTTCTGAAATGCCGCTCTCCCGTCACTCTGGTTAAAGTGTTATGAAAAAAAAAGGCTGTTGGGGGCTAGGGAGTATCGAGTTGATCATTATACATGAAGAAATAACCAACTTTCATCGTTTGGTTTATGTTTTACACGCGTTTTAAATTTTATTGCCGAAATCGCTTTTTCTCGCCGAGATAAGCACGTTTTCTGAAATGCCGCTCTCCCCGTCACTCTGGTTAAAGTGTTATGAAAAAAAAGGCTGTTGGGGGCTAGGGAGTATCGAATTGATCATTATACATGAAGAAATAACCAATTTCATCGTTTGGTTTATGTTTTACACGCGTTTTAAATTTTATTGCCGAAATCGCTTTTTCTCGCCGAGATAAGCACGTTTTCTGAAATGCCGCTCTCCCGTCACTCTGGTTAAAGTGTTATGAAAAAAAAGGCTGTTGGGGGCTAGGGAGTATCGAGTTGATCATTATACATGAAGAAATAACCAATTTCATCGTTTGGTTTATGTTTTACACGCGTTTTAAATTTTATTGCCGAAATCGCTTTTTCTCGCCGAGATAAGCACGTTTTCTGAAATGCCGCTCTCCCGTCACTCTGGTTAAAGTGTTATGAAAAAAAAGGCTGTTGGGGGCTAGGGAGTATCGAGTTGATCATTATACATGAAGAAATCACCAATTTCATCGTTTGGTTTATGTTTTACACGCGTTTTAAATTTTATTGCCGAAATCGCTTTTTCTCGCCGAGATAAGCACGTTTTCTGAAATGCCGCTCTCACCGTCACTCTGGTTAAAGTGTTATGAAAAAAAAAGGCTGTTGGGGGCTAGGGAGTATCGAGTTGATCATTATACATGAAGAAATAACCAATTTCATCGTTTGGTTTATGTTTTACACGCGTTTTAAATTTTATTGCCGAAATCGCTTTTTCTCGCCGAGATAAGCACGTTTTCTGAAATGCCGCTCTCCCGTCACTCTGGTTAAAGTGTTATGAAAAAAAAGGCTGTTGGGGGCTAGGGAGTATCGAGTTGATCATTATACATGAAGAAATAACCAATTTCATCGTTTGGTTTATGTTTTACACGCGTTTTAAATTTTATTGCCGAAATCGCTTTTTCTCGCCGAGATAAGCACGTTTTCTGAAATGCCGCTCTCCCGTCACTCTGGTTAAAGTGTTATGAAAAAAAAGGCTGTTGGGGGCTAGGGAAATCGAGTTGATCATTATACATGAAGAAATAACCAATTTCATCGTTTGGTTTATGTTTTACACGCGTTTTAAATTTTATTGCCGAAATCGCTTTTTCTCGCCGAGATAAGCACGTTTTCTGAAATGCCGCTCTCCCGTCACTCTGGTTAAAGTGTTATGAAAAAAAAGGCTGTTGGGGGCTAGGGAGTATCGAGTTGATCATTATACATGAAGAAATAACCAATTTCATCGTTTGGTTTATGTTTTACACGCGTTTTAAATTTTATTGCCGAAATCGCTTTTTCCTCGCCGAGATAAGCACGTTTTCTGAAATGCCGCTCTCCCGTCACTCTGGTTAAAGTGTTATGAAAAAAAAGGCTGTTGGGGGCTAGGGAGTATCGAGTTGATCATTATACATGAAGAAATAACCAATTTCATCGTTTGGTTTATGTTTTACACGCGTTTTAAATTTTATTGCCGAAATCGCTTTTTCTCGCCGAGATAAGCACGTTTTCTGAAATGCCGCTCTCCCGTCACTCTGGTTAAAGTGTTATGAAAAAAAAAGGCTGTTGGGGGCTAGGGAGTATCGAGTTGATCATTATACATGAAGAAATAACCAATTTCATCGTTTGGTTTATGTTTTACACGCGTTTTAAATTTTATTGCCGAAATCGCTTTTTCTCGCCGAGATAAGCACGTTTTCTGAAATGCCGCTCTCCCGTCACTCTGGTTAAAGTGTTATGAAAAAAAAGGCTGTTGGGGCTAGGGAGTATCGAGTTGATCATTATACATGAAGAAATAACCAATTTCATCGTTTGGTTTATGTTTTACACGCGTTTTAAATTTTATTGCCGAAATCGCTTTTTCTCGCCGAGATAAGCACGTTTTCTGAAATGCCGCTCTCCCGTCACTCTGGTTAAAGTGTTATGAAAAAAAAAGGCTGTTGGGGGCTAGGGAGTATCGAGTTGATCATTATACATGAAGAAATAACCAATTTTATCGTTTGGTTTATGTTTTACACGCGTTTTAAATTTTATTGCCGAAATCGCTTTTTCTCGCCGAGATAAGCACGTTTTCTGAAATGCCGCTCTCCCGTCACTCTGGTTAAAGTGTTATGAAAAAAAAGGCTGTTGGGGGCTAGGGAGTATCGAGTTGATCATTATACATGAAGAAATAACCAATTTCATCGTTTGGTTTATGTTTTACACGCGTTTTAAATTTTATTGCCGAAATCGCTTTTTCTCGCCGAGATAAGCACGTTTTCTGAAATGCCGCTCTCCCGTCACTCTGGTTAAAGTGTTATGAAAAAAAAGGCTGTTGGGGGCTAGGGAGTATCGAGTTGATCATTATACATGAAGAAATAACCAATTTCATCGTTTGGTTTATGTTTTACACGCGTTTTAAATTTTATTGCCGAAATCGCTTTTTCTCGCCGAGATAAGCACGTTTTCTGAAATGCCGCTCTCCCGTCACTCTGGTTAAAGTGTTATGAAAAAAAAGGCTGTTGGGGGCTAGGGAGTATCGAGTTGATCATTATACATGAAGAAATAACCAATTTCATCGTTTGGTTTATGTTTTACACGCGTTTTAAATTTTATTGCCGAAATCGCTTTTTCTCGCCGAGATAAGCACGTTTTCTGAAATGCCGCTCTCACCGTCACTCTGGTTAAAGTGTTATGAAAAAAAAAGGCTGTTGGGGGCTAGGGAGTATCGAGTTGATCATTATACATGAAGAAATAACCAATTTCATCGTTTGGTTTATGTTTTACACGCGTTTTAAATTTTATTGCCGAAATCGCTTTTTCTCGCCGAGATAAGCACGTTTTCTGAAATGCCGCTCTCCCGTCACTCTGGTTAAAGTGTTATGAAAAAAAAGGCTGTTGGGGGCTAGGGAGTATCGAGTTGATCATTATACATGAAGAAATAACCAATTTCATCGTTTGGTTTATGTTTTACACGCGTTTTAAATTTTATTGCCGAAATCGCTTTTTCTCGCCGAGATAAGCACGTTTTCTGAAATGCCGCTCTCCCGTCACTCTGGTTAAAGTGTTATGAAAAAAAAGGCTGTTGGGGGCTAGGGAGTATCGAGTTGATCATTATACATGAAGAAATAACCAATTTCATCGTTTGGTTTATGTTTTACACGCGTTTTAAATTTTATTGCCGAAATCGCTTTTTCTCGCCGAGATAAGCACGTTTTCTGAAATGCCGCTCTCCCGTCACTCTGGTTAAAGTGTTATGAAAAAAAAGGCTGTTGGGGGCTAGGGAGTATCGAGTTGATCATTATACATGAAGAAATAACCAATTTCATCGTTTGGTTTATGTTTTACACGCGTTTTAAATTTTATTGCCGAAATCGCTTTTTCTCGCCGAGATAAGCACGTTTTCTGAAATGCCGCTCTCCCGTCACTCTGGTTAAAGTGTTATGAAAAAAAAGGCTGTTGGGGGCTAGGGAGTATCGAGTTGATCATTATACATGAAGAAATAACCAATTTCATCGTTTGGTTTATGTTTTACACGATGCTGAGCTCCAGCTGGAAGTGTAAAAAGAACCGGGCTGGTTAAAAAAAGAACCGGGCGACCCGGTAAAATTGCTTAGCCGGGGCTCTGGAAGCCTAACACGGCGTGATCTTGTCCAAAAAGCCGCTGCTGAGCTCCAGCTGGAAGTGTAAAAAGAACCGGGCTGGTTAAAAAAAAGAACCGGGTGGCCCGGTAAAATTGCTTAGCCGGGGCTCTGGAAGCCTAACCCGGCGTGATACTGTGCAAAAAGCCGCTGCTGAGCTCCAGCTGGAAGTGTAAAAAAAACCGGGCTGGTTAAAAAAAAGAACCGGGCGACCCTGTAAAATTGCTTAGCCGGGGCTCTGGAAGCCTAACACGGCGTGATCTTGTCCAAAAACCCGCTGCTGAGCTCCAGCTGGAAGTGTAAAAAGAACCGGGCTGGTTAAAAAAAAGAACCGGGCGGGCCGGTAAAATTGCTTAGCCGGGGCTCTGGAAGCCTAACACGGCGTGATCTTGTCCAAAAAGCCGCTCGTGAGCTCCAGCTGGAAGTGTAAAAAGAACCGGGCTGGTTCAAAAAAAGAACCGGGCGGCCCGGTAGAATTGCTTAGCCGAGGTCCTGGAAGCCTAACCCGGCGTGATCTTGCGCAAAAAGCCGCTGCTGAGCTCCAGCTGGAAGTGTAAAAAGAACCGGGCTGGTTCAAAAAAAGAACCGGGCGGCCCGGTAAAATTGCTTAGCCGGGGTCCTGGAAGCCTAACGCGGCGTGATCTTGCCCGAAAGTCGGCCTCTATACTTCCATATTAGGTACCAGGCGCTCAGAGCCAACTTGGCAAAAATTTTCTAAGTGCCCACGGCTCTGCGGGGATTGTGCGTCCGACCCGCGCCGGTTCTCCAGCCGGCCTAAAATAACGCAAAACCAGCCTCTCCCCTGGAGCTCACAGCCAAAGGCGAAACTTTTCTAAGTGCCTACGGCTCTGCGGGCTTTTGAGTCCGCCCCGCGCCGGTTCGTCGGTCGGCCTCAAAAAGCGAAAAATCAGCCTCTCTCCCTGGAGCTCGACTCGAGTTGATCATTATACATGAAGAAATAACCAATTTCATCGTTTGGTTTATGTTTTACACGCGTTTTAAATTTTATTGCCGAAATCGCTTTTTCTCGCCGAGATAAGCACGTTTTCTGAAATGCCGCTCTCCCGTCACTCTGGTTAAAGTGTTATGAAAAAAAAGGCTGTTGGGGGCTAGGGAGTATCGAGTTGATCATTATACATGAAGAAATAACCAATTTCATCGTTTGGTTTATGTTTTACACGCGTTTTAAATTTTATTGCCGAAATCGCTTTTTCTCGCCGAGATAAGCACGTTTTCTGAAATGCCGCTCTCCCGTCACTCTGGTTAAAGTGTTATGAAAAAAAAGGCTGTTGGGGGCTAGGGAGTATCGAGTTGATCATTATACATGAAGAAATAACCAATTTCATCGTTTGGTTTATGTTTTACACGCGTTTTAAATTTTATTGCCGAAATCGCTTTTTCTCGCCGAGATAAGCACGTTTTCTGAAATGCCGCTCTCCCGTCACTCTGGTTAAAGTGTTATGAAAAAAAAGGCTGTTGGGGGCTAGGGAGTATCGAGTTGATCATTATACATGAAGAAATAACCAATTTCATCGTTTGGTTTATGTTTTACACGCGTTTTAAATTTTATTGCCGAAATCGCTTTTTCTCGCCGAGATAAGCACGTTTTCTGAAATGCCGCTCTCCCGTCACTCTGGTTAAAGTGTTATGAAAAAAAAGGCTGTTGGGGGCTAGGGAGTATCGAGTTGATCATTATACATGAAGAAATAACCAATTTCATCGTTTGGTTTATGTTTTACACGCGTTTTAAATTTTATTGCCGAAATCGCTTTTTCTCGCCGAGATAAGCACGTTTTCTGAAATGCCGCTCTCCCGTCACTCTGGTTAAAGTGTTATGAAAAAAAAGGCTGTTGGGGGCTAGGGAGTATCGAGTTGATCATTATACATGAAGAAATAACCAATTTCATCGTTTGGTTTATGTTTTACACGCGTTTTAAATTTTATTGCCGAAATCGCTTTTTCTCGCCGAGATAAGCACGTTTTCTGAAATGCCGCTCTCCCGTCACTCTGGTTAAAGTGTTATGAAAAAAAAGGCTGTTGGGGGCTAGGGAGTATCGAGTTGATCATTATACATGAAGAAATAACCAATTTCATCGTTTGGTTTATGTTTTACACGATGCTGAGCTCCAGCTGGAAGTGTAAAAAGAACCGGGCTGGTTAAAAAAAGAACCGGGCGACCCGGTAAAATTGCTTAGCCGGGGCTCTGGAAGCCTAACACGGCGTGATCTTGTCCAAAAAGCCGCTGCTGAGCTCCAGCTGGAAGTGTAAAAAGAACCGGGCTGGTTAAAAAAAAGAACCGGGTGGCCCGGTAAAATTGCTTAGCCGGGGCTCTGTAAGCCTAACCCGGCGTGATACTGTGCAAAAAGCCGCTGCTGAGCTCCAGCTGGAAGTGTAAAAAAAACCGGGCTGGTTAAAAAAAAGAACCGGGCGACCCTGTAAAATTGCTTAGCCGGGGCTCTGGAAGCCTAACACGGCGTGATCTTGTCCAAAAACCCGCTGCTGAGCTCCAGCTGGAAGTGTAAAAAGAACCGGGCTGGTTAAAAAAAAGAACCGGGCGGGCCGGTAAAATTGCTTAGCCGGGGCTCTGGAAGCCTAACACGGCGTGATCTTGTCCAAAAAGCCGCTCGTGAGCTCCAGCTGGAAGTGTAAAAAGAACCGGGCTGGTTCAAAAAAAGAACCGGGCGGCCCGGTAGAATTGCTTAGCCGAGGTCCTGGAAGCCTAACCCGGCGTGATCTTGCGCAAAAAGCCGCTGCTGAGCTCCAGCTGGAAGTGTAAAAAGAACCGGGCTGGTTCAAAAAAAGAACCGGGCGGCCCGGTAAAATTGCTTAGCCGGGGTCCTGGAAGCCTAACGCGGCGTGATCTTGCCCGAAAGTCGGCCTCTATACTTCCATATTAGGTACCAGGCGCTCAGAGCCAACTTGGCAAAAATTTTCTAAGTGCCCACGGCTCTGCGGGGATTGTGCGTCCGACCCGCGCCGGTTCTCCAGCCGGCCTAAAATAACGCAAAACCAGCCTCTCCCCTGGAGCTCACAGCCAAAGGCGAAACTTTTCTAAGTGCCTACGGCTCTGCGGGCTTTTGAGTCCGCCCCGCGCCGGTTCGTCGGTCGGCCTCAAAAAGCGAAAAATCAGCCTCTCTCCCTGGAGCTCGACTCGAGTTGATCATTATACATGAAGAAATAACCAATTTCATCGTTTGGTTTATGTTTTACACGCGTTTTAAATTTTATTGCCGAAATCGCTTTTTCTCGCCGAGATAAGCACGTTTTCTGAAATGCCGCTCTCCCGTCACTCTGGTTAAAGTGTTATGAAAAAAAAGGCTGTTGGGGGCTAGGGAGTATCGAGTTGATCATTATACATGAAGAAATAACCAATTTCATCGTTTGGTTTATGTTTTACACGCGTTTTAAATTTTATTGCCGAAATCGCTTTTTCTCGCCGAGATAAGCACGTTTTCTGAAATGCCGCTCTCCCGTCACTCTGGTTAAAGTGTTATGAAAAAAAAGGCTGTTGGGGGCTAGGGAGTATCGAGTTGATCATTATACATGAAGAAATAACCAATTTCATCGTTTGGTTTATGTTTTACACGCGTTTTAAATTTTATTGCCGAAATCGCTTTTTCTCGCCGAGATAAGCACGTTTTCTGAAATGCCGCTCTCCCGTCACTCTGGTTAAAGTGTTATGAAAAAAAAGGCTGTTGGGGGCTAGGGAGTATCGAGTTGATCATTATACATGAAGAAATAACCAATTTCATCGTTTGGTTTATGTTTTACACGCGTTTTAAATTTTATTGCCGAAATCGCTTTTTCTCGCCGAGATAAGCACGTTTTCATGAAATGCCGCACTCCCGTCACTCTGGTTAAAGTGTTATGAAAAAAAAGGCTGTTGGGGGCTAGGGAGTATCGAGTTGATCATTATACATGAAGAAATAACCAATTTCATCGTTTGGTTTATGTTTTACACGCGTTTTAAATTTTATTGCCGAAATCGCTTTTTCTCGCCGAGATAAGCACGTTTTCTGAAATGCCGCTCTCCCGTCACTCTGGTTAAAGTGTTATGAAAAAAAAGGCTGTTGGGGGCTAGGGAGTATCGAGTTGATCATTATACATGAAGAAATAACCAATTTCATCGTTTGGTTTATGTTTTACACGCGTTTTAAATTTTATTGCCGAAATCGCTTTTTCTCGCCGAGATAAGCACGTTTTCTGAAATGCCGCTCTCCCGTCACTCTGGTTAAAGTGTTATGAAAAAAAAGGCTGTTGGGGGCTAGGGAGTATCGAGTTGATCATTATACATGAAGAAATAACCAATTTCATCGTTTGGTTTATGTTTTACACGCGTTTTAAATTTTATTGCCGAAATCGCTTTTTCTCGCCGAGATAAGCACGTTTTCTGAAATGCCGCTCTCCCGTCACTCTGGTTAAAGTGTTATGAAAAAAAAGGCTGTTGGGGGCTAGGGAGTATCGAGTTGATCATTATACATGAAGAAATAACCAATTTCATCGTTTGGTTTATGTTTTACACGCGTTTTAAATTTTATTGCCGAAATCGCTTTTTCTCGCCGAGATAAGCACGTTTTCTGAAATGCCGCTCTCCCGTCACTCTGGTTAAAGTGTTATGAAAAAAAAGGCTGTTGGGGGCTAGGGAGTATCGAGTTGATCATTATACATGAAGAAATAACCAATTTCATCGTTTGGTTTATGTTTTACACGCGTTTTAAATTTTATTGCCGAAATCGCTTTTTCTCGCCGAGATAAGCACGTTTTCTGAAATGCCGCTCTCCCGTCACTCTGGTTAAAGTGTTATGAAAAAAAAGGCTGTTGGGGGCTAGGGAGTATCGAGTTGATCATTATACATGAAGAAATAACCAATTTCATCGTTTGGTTTATGTTTTACACGCGTTTTAAATTTTATTGCCGAAATCGCTTTTTCTCGCCGAGATAAGCACGTTTTCTGAAATGCCGCTCTCCCGTCACTCTGGTTAAAGTGTTATGAAAAAAAAGGCTGTTGGGGGCTAGGGAGTATCGAGTTGATCATTATACATGAAGAAATAACCAATTTCATCGTTTGGTTTATGTTTTACACGCGTTTTAAATTTTATTGCCGAAATCGCTTTTTCTCGCCGAGATAAGCACGTTTTCTGAAATGCCGCTCTCCCGTCACTCTGGTTAAAGTGTTATGAAAAAAAAGGCTGTTGGGGGCTAGGGAGTATCGAGTTGATCATTATACATGAAGAAATAACCAATTTCATCGTTTGGTTTATGTTTTACACGCGTTTTAAATTTTATTGCCGAAATCGCTTTTTCTCGCCGAGATAAGCACGTTTTCTGAAATGCCGCTCTCCCGTCACTCTGGTTAAAGTGTTATGAAAAAAAAGGCTGTTGGGGGCTAGGGAGTATCGAGTTGATCATTATACATGAAGAAATAACCAATTTCATCGTTTGGTTTATGTTTTACACGCGTTTTAAATTTTATTGCCGAAATCGCTTTTTCTCGCCGAGATAAGCACGTTTTCTGAAATGCCGCTCTCCCGTCACTCTGGTTAAAGTGTTATGAAAAAAAAGGCTGTTGGGGGCTAGGGAGTATCGAGTTGATCATTACTACATGAAGAAATAACCAATTTCATCGTTTGGTTTATGTTTTACACGCGTTTTAAATTTTATTGCCGAAATCGCTTTTTCTCGCCGAGATAAGCACGTTTTCTGAAATGCCGCTCTCCCGTCACTCTGGTTAAAGTGTTATGAAAAAAAAGGCTGTTGGGGGCTAGGGAGTATCGAGTTGATCATTATACATGAAGAAATAACCAATTTCATCGTTTGGTTTATGTTTTACACGCGTTTTAAATTTTATTGCCGAAATCGCTTTTTCTCGCCGAGATAAGCACGTTTTCTGAAATGCCGCTCTCCCGTCACTCTGGTTAAAGTGTTATGAAAAAAAAGGCTGTTGGGGGCTAGGGAGTATCGAGTTGATCATTATACATGAAGAAATAACCAATTTCATCGTTTGGTTTATGTTTTACACGCGTTTTAAATTTTATTGCCGAAATCGCTTTTTCTCGCCGAGATAAGCACGTTTTCTGAAATGCCGCTCTCCCGTCACTCTGGTTAAAGTGTTATGAAAAAAAAGGCTGTTGGGGGCTAGGGAGTATCGAGTTGATCATTATACATGAAGAAATAACCAATTTCATCGTTTGGTTTATGTTTTACACGCGTTTTAAATTTTATTGCCGAAATCGCTTTTTCTCGCCGAGATAAGCACGTTTTCTGAAATGCCGCTCTCCCGTCACTCTGGTTAAAGTGTTATGAAAAAAAAGGCTGTTGGGGGCTAGGGAGTATCGAGTTGATCATTATACATGAAGAAATAACCAATTTCATCGTTTGGTTTATGTTTTACACGCGTTTTAAATTTTATTGCCGAAATCGCTTTTTCTCGCCGAGATAAGCACGTTTTCTGAAATGCCGCTCTCCCGTCACTCTGGTTAAAGTGTTATGAAAAAAAAGGCTGTTGGGGGCTAGGGAGTATCGAGTTGATCATTATACATGAAGAAATAACCAATTTCATCGTTTGGTTTATGTTTTACACGCGTTTTAAATTTTATTGCCGAAATCGCTTTTTCTCGCCGAGATAAGCACGTTTTCTGAAATGCCGCTCTCCCGTCACTCTGGTTAAAGTGTTATGAAAAAAAAGGCTGTTGGGGGCTAGGGAGTATCGAGTTGATCATTATACATGAAGAAATAACCAATTTCATCGTTTGGTTTATGTTTTACACGCGTTTTAAATTTTATTGCCGAAATCGCTTTTTCTCGCCGAGATAAGCACGTTTTCTGAAATGCCGCTCTCCCGTCACTCTGGTTAAAGTGTTATGAAAAAAAAGGCTGTTGGGGGCTAGGGAGTATCGAGTTGATCATTATACATGAAGAAATAACCAATTTCATCGTTTGGTTTATGTTTTACACGCGTTTTAAATTTTATTGCCGAAATCGCTTTTTCTCGCCGAGATAAGCACGTTTTCTGAAATGCCGCTCTCCCGTCACTCTGGTTAAAGTGTTATGAAAAAAAAGGCTGTTGGGGGCTAGGGAGTATCGAGTTGATCATTATACATGAAGAAATAACCAATTTCATCGTTTGGTTTATGTTTTACACGCGTTTTAAATTTTATTGCCGAAATCGCTTTTTCTCGCCGAGATAAGCACGTTTTCTGAAATGCCGCTCTCCCGTCACTCTGGTTAAAGTGTTATGAAAAAAAAGGCTGTTGGGGGCTAGGGAGTATCGAGTTGATCATTATACATGAAGAAATAACCAATTTCATCGTTTGGTTTATGTTTTACACGCGTTTTAAATTTTATTGCCGAAATCGCTTTTTCTCGCCGAGATAAGCACGTTTTCTGAAATGCCGCTCTCCCGTCACTCTGGTTAAAGTGTTATGAAAAAAAAGGCTGTTGGGGGCTAGGGAGTATCGAGTTGATCATTATACATGAAGAAATAACCAATTTCATCGTTTGGTTTATGTTTTACACGCGTTTTAAATTTTATTGCCGAAATCGCTTTTTCTCGCCGAGATAAGCACGTTTTCTGAAATGCCGCTCTCCCGTCACTCTGGTTAAAGTGTTATGAAAAAAAAGGCTGTTGGGGGCTAGGGAGTATCGAGTTGATCATTATACATGAAGAAATAACCAATTTCATCGTTTGGTTTATGTTTCACGCGTTTTAAATTTTATTGCCGAAATCGCTTTTTCTCGCCGAGATAAGCACGTTTTCTGAAATGCCGCTCTCCCGTCACTCTGGTTAAAGTGTTATGAAAAAAAAGGCTGTTGGGGGCTAGGGAGTATCGAGTTGATCATTATACATGAAGAAATAACCAATTTCATCGTTTGGTTTATGTTTTACACGCGTTTTAAATTTTATTGCCGAAATCGCTTTTTCTCGCCGAGATAAGCACGTTTTCTGAAATGCCGCTCTCCCGTCACTCTGGTTAAAGTGTTATGAAAAAAAAGGCTGTTGGGGGCTAGGGAGTATCGAGTTGATCATTATACATGAAGAAATAACCAATTTCATCGTTTGGTTTATGTTTTACACGCGTTTTAAATTTTATTGCCGAAATCGCTTTTTCTCGCCGAGATAAGCACGTTTTCTGAAATGCCGCTCTCCCGTCACTCTGGTTAAAGTGTTATGAAAAAAAAGGCTGTTGGGGGCTAGGGAGTATCGAGTTGATCATTATACATGAAGAAATAACCAATTTCATCGTTTGGTTTATGTTTTACACGCGTTTTAAATTTTATTGCCGAAATCGCTTTTTCTCGCCGAGATAAGCACGTTTTCTGAAATGCCGCTCTCCCGTCACTCTGGTTAAAGTGTTATGAAAAAAAAGGCTGTTGGGGGCTAGGGAGTATCGAGTTGATCATTATACATGAAGAAATAACCAATTTCATCGTTTGGTTTATGTTTTACACGCGTTTTAAATTTTATTGCCGAAATCGCTTTTTCTCGCCGAGATAAGCACGTTTTCTGAAATGCCGCTCTCCCGTCACTCTGGTTAAAGTGTTATGAAAAAAAAGGCTGTTGGGGGCTAGGGAGTATCGAGTTGATCATTATACATGAAGAAATAACCAATTTCATCGTTTGGTTTATGTTTTACACGCGTTTTAAATTTTATTGCCGAAATCGCTTTTTCTCGCCGAGATAAGCACGTTTTCTGAAATGCCGCTCTCCCGTCACTCTGGTTAAAGTGTTATGAAAAAAAAGGCTGTTGGGGGCTAGGGAGTATCGAGTTGATCATTATACATGAAGAAATAACCAATTTCATCGTTTGGTTTATGTTTTACACGCGTTTTAAATTTTATTGCCGAAATCGCTTTTTCTCGCCGAGATAAGCACGTTTTCTGAAATGCCGCTCTCCCGTCACTCTGGTTAAAGTGTTATGAAAAAAAAGGCTGTTGGGGGCTAGGGAGTATCGAGTTGATCATTATACATGAAGAAATAACCAATTTCATCGTTTGGTTTATGTTTTACACGCGTTTTAAATTTTATTGCCGAAATCGCTTTTTCTCGCCGAGATAAGCACGTTTTCTGAAATGCCGCTCTCCCGTCACTCTGGTTAAAGTGTTATGAAAAAAAAGGCTGTTGGGGGCTAGGGAGTATCGAGTTGATCATTATACATGAAGAAATAACCAATTTCATCGTTTGGTTTATGTTTTACACGCGTTTTAAATTTTATTGCCGAAATCGCTTTTTCTCGCCGAGATAAGCACGTTTTCTGAAATGCCGCTCTCCCGTCACTCTGGTTAAAGTGTTATGAAAAAAAAGGCTGTTGGGGGCTAGGGAGTATCGAGTTGATCATTATACATGAAGAAATAACCAATTTCATCGTTTGGTTTATGTTTTACACGCGTTTTAAATTTTATTGCCGAAATCGCTTTTTCTCGCCGAGATAAGCACGTTTTCTGAAATGCCGCTCTCCCGTCACTCTGGTTAAAGTGTTATGAAAAAAAAGGCTGTTGGGGGCTAGGGAGTATCGAGTTGATCATTATACATGAAGAAATAACCAATTTCATCGTTTGGTTTATGTTTTACACGCGTTTTAAATTTTATTGCCGAAATCGCTTTTTCTCGCCGAGATAAGCACGTTTTCTGAAATGCCGCTCTCCCGTCACTCTGGTTAAAGTGTTATGAAAAAAAAGGCTGTTGGGGGCTAGGGAGTATCGAGTTGATCATTATACATGAAGAAATAACCAATTTCATCGTTTGGTTTATGTTTTACACGCGTTTTAAATTTTATTGCCGAAATCGCTTTTTCTCGCCGAGATAAGCACGTTTTCTGAAATGCCGCTCTCCCGTCACTCTGGTTAAAGTGTTATGAAAAAAAAGGCTGTTGGGGGCTAGGGAGTATCGAGTTGATCATTATACATGAAGAAATAACCAATTTCATCGTTTGGTTTATGTTTTACACGCGTTTTAAATTTTATTGCCGAAATCGCTTTTTCTCGCCGAGATAAGCACGTTTTCTGAAATGCCGCTCTCCCGTCACTCTGGTTAAAGTGTTATGAAAAAAAAGGCTGTTGGGGGCTAGGGAGTATCGAGTTGATCATTATACATGAAGAAATAACCAATTTCATCGTTTGGTTTATGTTTTACACGCGTTTTAAATTTTATTGCCGAAATCGCTTTTTCTCGCCGAGATAAGCACGTTTTCTGAAATGCCGCTCTCCCGTCACTCTGGTTAAAGTGTTATGAAAAAAAAGGCTGTTGGGGGCTAGGGAGTATCGAGTTGATCATTATACATGAAGAAATAACCAATTTCATCGTTTGGTTTATGTTTTACACGCGTTTTAAATTTTATTGCCGAAATCGCTTTTTCTCGCCGAGATAAGCACGTTTTCTGAAATGCCGCTCTCCCGTCACTCTGGTTAAAGTGTTATGAAAAAAAAGGCTGTTGGGGGCTAGGGAGTATCGAGTTGATCATTATACATGAAGAAATAACCAATTTCATCGTTTGGTTTATGTTTTACACGCGTTTTAAATTTTATTGCCGAAATCGCTTTTTCTCGCCGAGATAAGCACGTTTTCTGAAATGCCGCTCTCCCGTCACTCTGGTTAAAGTGTTATGAAAAAAAAGGCTGTTGGGGGCTAGGGAGTATCGAGTTGATCATTATACATGAAGAAATAACCAATTTCATCGTTTGGTTTATGTTTTACACGCGTTTTAAATTTTATTGCCGAAATCGCTTTTTCTCGCCGAGATAAGCACGTTTTCTGAAATGCCGCTCTCCCGTCACTCTGGTTAAAGTGTTATGAAAAAAAAGGCTGTTGGGGGCTAGGGAGTATCGAGTTGATCATTATACATGAAGAAATAACCAATTTCATCGTTTGGTTTATGTTTTACACGCGTTTTAAATTTTATTGCCGAAATCGCTTTTTCTCGCCGAGATAAGCACGTTTTCTGAAATGCCGCTCTCCCGTCACTCTGGTTAAAGTGTTATGAAAAAAAAGGCTGTTGGGGGCTAGGGAGTATCGAGTTGATCATTATACATGAAGAAATAACCAATTTCATCGTTTGGTTTATGTTTTACACGCGTTTTAAATTTTATTGCCGAAATCGCTTTTTCTCGCCGAGATAAGCACGTTTTCTGAAATGCCGCTCTCCCGTCACTCTGGTTAAAGTGTTATGAAAAAAAAGGCTGTTGGGGGCTAGGGAGTATCGAGTTGATCATTATACATGAAGAAATAACCAATTTCATCGTTTGGTTTATGTTTTACACGCGTTTTAAATTTTATTGCCGAAATCGCTTTTTCTCGCCGAGATAAGCACGTTTTCTGAAATGCCGCTCTCCCGTCACTCTGGTTAAAGTGTTATGAAAAAAAAGGCTGTTGGGGGCTAGGGAGTATCGAGTTGATCATTATACATGAAGAAATAACCAATTTCATCGTTTGGTTTATGTTTTACACGCGTTTTAAATTTTATTGCCGAAATCGCTTTTTCTCGCCGAGATAAGCACGTTTTCTGAAATGCCGCTCTCCCGTCACTCTGGTTAAAGTGTTATGAAAAAAAAGGCTGTTGGGGGCTAGGGAGTATCGAGTTGATCATTATACATGAAGAAATAACCAATTTCATCGTTTGGTTTATGTTTTACACGCGTTTTAAATTTTATTGCCGAAATCGCTTTTTCTCGCCGAGATAAGCACGTTTTCTGAAATGCCGCTCTCCCGTCACTCTGGTTAAAGTGTTATGAAAAAAAAGGCTGTTGGGGGCTAGGGAGTATCGAGTTGATCATTATACATGAAGAAATAACCAATTTCATCGTTTGGTTTATGTTTTACACGCGTTTTAAATTTTATTGCCGAAATCGCTTTTTCTCGCCGAGATAAGCACGTTTTCTGAAATGCCGCTCTCCCGTCACTCTGGTTAAAGTGTTATGAAAAAAAAGGCTGTTGGGGGCTAGGGAGTATCGAGTTGATCATTATACATGAAGAAATAACCAATTTCATCGTTTGGTTTATGTTTTACACGCGTTTTAAATTTTATTGCCGAAATCGCTTTTTCTCGCCGAGATAAGCACGTTTTCTGAAATGCCGCTCTCCCGTCACTCTGGTTAAAGTGTTATGAAAAAAAAGGCTGTTGGGGGCTAGGGAGTATCGAGTTGATCATTATACATGAAGAAATAACCAATTTCATCGTTTGGTTTATGTTTTACACGCGTTTTAAATTTTATTGCCGAAATCGCTTTTTCTCGCCGAGATAAGCACGTTTTCTGAAATGCCGCTCTCCCGTCACTCTGGTTAAAGTGTTATGAAAAAAAAGGCTGTTGGGGGCTAGGGAGTATCGAGTTGATCATTATACATGAAGAAATAACCAATTTCATCGTTTGGTTTATGTTTTACACGCGTTTTAAATTTTATTGCCGAAATCGCTTTTTCTCGCCGAGATAAGCACGTTTTCTGAAATGCCGCTCTCCCGTCACTCTGGTTAAAGTGTTATGAAAAAAAAGGCTGTTGGGGGCTAGGGAGTATCGAGTTGATCATTATACATGAAGAAATAACCAATTTCATCGTTTGGTTTATGTTTTACACGCGTTTTAAATTTTATTGCCGAAATCGCTTTTTCTCGCCGAGATAAGCACGTTTTCTGAAATGCCGCTCTCCCGTCACTCTGGTTAAAGTGTTATGAAAAAAAAGGCTGTTGGGGGCTAGGGAGTATCGAGTTGATCATTATACATGAAGAAATAACCAATTTCATCGTTTGGTTTATGTTTTACACGCGTTTTAAATTTTATTGCCGAAATCGCTTTTTCTCGCCGAGATAAGCACGTTTTCTGAAATGCCGCTCTCCCGTCACTCTGGTTAAAGTGTTATGAAAAAAAAGGCTGTTGGGGGCTAGGGAGTATCGAGTTGATCATTATACATGAAGAAATAACCAATTTCATCGTTTGGTTTATGTTTTACACGCGTTTTAAATTTTATTGCCGAAATCGCTTTTTCTCGCCGAGATAAGCACGTTTTCTGAAATGCCGCTCTCCCGTCACTCTGGTTAAAGTGTTATGAAAAAAAAGGCTGTTGGGGGCTAGGGAGTATCGAGTTGATCATTATACATGAAGAAATAACCAATTTCATCGTTTGGTTTATGTTTTACACGCGTTTTAAATTTTATTGCCGAAATCGCTTTTTCTCGCCGAGATAAGCACGTTTTCTGAAATGCCGCTCTCCCGTCACTCTGGTTAAAGTGTTATGAAAAAAAAGGCTGTTGGGGGCTAGGGAGTATCGAGTTGATCATTATACATGAAGAAATAACCAATTTCATCGTTTGGTTTATGTTTTACACGCGTTTTAAATTTTATTGCCGAAATCGCTTTTTCTCGCCGAGATAAGCACGTTTTCTGAAATGCCGCTCTCCCGTCACTCTGGTTAAAGTGTTATGAAAAAAAAGGCTGTTGGGGGCTAGGGAGTATCGAGTTGATCATTATACATGAAGAAATAACCAATTTCATCGTTTGGTTTATGTTTTACACGCGTTTTAAATTTTATTGCCGAAATCGCTTTTTCTCGCCGAGATAAGCACGTTTTCTGAAATGCCGCTCTCCCGTCACTCTGGTTAAAGTGTTATGAAAAAAAAGGCTGTTGGGGGCTAGGGAGTATCGAGTTGATCATTATACATGAAGAAATAACCAATTTCATCGTTTGGTTTATGTTTTACACGCGTTTTAAATTTTATTGCCGAAAATCGCTTTTTCTCGCCGAGATAAGCACGTTTTCTGAAATGCCGCTCTCCCGTCACTCTGGTTAAAGTGTTATGAAAAAAAAGGCTGTTGGGGGCTAGGGAGTATCGAGTTGATCATTATACATGAAGAAATAACCAATTTCATCGTTTGGTTTATGTTTTACACGCGTTTTAAATTTTATTGCCGAAATCGCTTTTTCTCGCCGAGATAAGCACGTTTTCTGAAATGCCGCTCTCCCGTCACTCTGGTTAAAGTGTTATGAAAAAAAAGGCTGTTGGGGGCTAGGGAGTATCGAGTTGATCATTATACATGAAGAAATAACCAATTTCATCGTTTGGTTTATGTTTTACACGCGTTTTAAATTTTATTGCCGAAATCGCTTTTTCTCGCCGAGATAAGCACGTTTTCTGAAATGCCGCTCTCCCGTCACTCTGGTTAAAGTGTTATGAAAAAAAAGGCTGTTGGGGGCTAGGGAGTATCGAGTTGATCATTATACATGAAGAAATAACCAATTTCATCGTTTGGTTTATGTTTTACACGCGTTTTAAATTTTATTGCCGAAATCGCTTTTTCTCGCCGAGATAAGCACGTTTTCTGAAATGCCGCTCTCCCGTCACTCTGGTTAAAGTGTTATGAAAAAAAAGGCTGTTGGGGGCTAGGGAGTATCGAGTTGATCATTATACATGAAGAAATAACCAATTTCATCGTTTGGTTTATGTTTTACACGCGTTTTAAATTTTATTGCCGAAATCGCTTTTTCTCGCCGAGATAAGCACGTTTTCTGAAATGCCGCTCTCCCGTCACTCTGGTTAAAGTGTTATGAAAAAAAAGGCTGTTGGGGGCTAGGGAGTATCGAGTTGATCATTATACATGAAGAAATAACCAATTTCATCGTTTGGTTTATGTTTTACACGCGTTTTAAATTTTATTGCCGAAATCGCTTTTTCTCGCCGAGATAAGCACGTTTTCTGAAATGCCGCTCTCCCGTCACTCTGGTTAAAGTGTTATGAAAAAAAAGGCTGTTGGGGGCTAGGGAGTATCGAGTTGATCATTATACATGAAGAAATAACCAATTTCATCGTTTGGTTTATGTTTTACACGCGTTTTAAATTTTATTGCCGAAATCGCTTTTTCTCGCCGAGATAAGCACGTTTTCTGAAATGCCGCTCTCCCGTCACTCTGGTTAAAGTGTTATGAAAAAAAAGGCTGTTGGGGGCTAGGGAGTATCGAGTTGATCATTATACATGAAGAAATAACCAATTTCATCGTTTGGTTTATGTTTTACACGCGTTTTAAATTTTATTGCCGAAATCGCTTTTTCTCGCCGAGATAAGCACGTTTTCTGAAATGCCGCTCTCCCGTCACTCTGGTTAAAGTGTTATGAAAAAAAAGGCTGTTGGGGGCTAGGGAGTATCGAGTTGATCATTATACATGAAGAAATAACCAATTTCATCGTTTGGTTTATGTTTTACACGCGTTTTAAATTTTATTGCCGAAATCGCTTTTTCTCGCCGAGATAAGCACGTTTTCTGAAATGCCGCTCTCCCGTCACTCTGGTTAAAGTGTTATGAAAAAAAAGGCTGTTGGGGGCTAGGGAGTATCGAGTTGATCATTATACATGAAGAAATAACCAATTTCATCGTTTGGTTTATGTTTTACACGCGTTTTAAATTTTATTGCCGAAATCGCTTTTTCTCGCCGAGATAAGCACGTTTTCTGAAATGCCGCTCTCCCGTCACTCTGGTTAAAGTGTTATGAAAAAAAAGGCTGTTGGGGGCTAGGGAGTATCGAGTTGATCATTATACATGAAGAAATAACCAATTTCATCGTTTGGTTTATGTTTTACACGCGTTTTAAATTTTATTGCCGAAATCGCTTTTTCTCGCCGAGATAAGCACGTTTTCTGAAATGCCGCTCTCCCGTCACTCTGGTTAAAGTGTTATGAAAAAAAAGGCTGTTGGGGGCTAGGGAGTATCGAGTTGCATCATTATACATGAAGAAATAACCAATTTCATCGTTTGGTTTATGTTTTACACGCGTTTTAAATTTTATTGCCGAAATCGCTTTTTCTCGCCGAGATAAGCACGTTTTCTGAAATGCCGCTCTCCCGTCACTCTGGTTAAAGTGTTATGAAAAAAAAGGCTGTTGGGGGCTAGGGAGTATCGAGTTGATCATTATACATGAAGAAATAACCAATTTCATCGTTTGGTTTATGTTTTACACGCGTTTTAAATTTTATTGCCGAAATCGCTTTTTCTCGCCGAGATAAGCACGTTTTCTGAAATGCCGCTCTCCCGTCACTCTGGTTAAAGTGTTATGAAAAAAAAGGCTGTTGGGGGCTAGGGAGTATCGAGTTGATCATTATACATGAAGAAATAACCAATTTCATCGTTTGGTTTATGTTTTACACGCGTTTTAAATTTTATTGCCGAAATCGCTTTTTCTCGCCGAGATAAGCACGTTTTCTGAAATGCCGCTCTCCCGTCACTCTGGTTAAAGTGTTATGAAAAAAAAGGCTGTTGGGGGCTAGGGAGTATCGAGTTGATCATTATACATGAAGAAATAACCAATTTCATCGTTTGGTTTATGTTTTACACGCGTTTTAAATTTTATTGCCGAAATCGCTTTTTCTCGCCGAGATAAGCACGTTTTCTGAAATGCCGCTCTCCCGTCACTCTGGTTAAAGTGTTATGAAAAAAAAGGCTGTTGGGGGCTAGGGAGTATCGAGTTGATCATTATACATGAAGAAATAACCAATTTCATCGTTTGGTTTATGTTTTACACGCGTTTTAAATTTTATTGCCGAAATCGCTTTTTCTCGCCGAGATAAGCACGTTTTCTGAAATGCCGCTCTCCCGTCACTCTGGTTAAAGTGTTATGAAAAAAAAGGCTGTTGGGGGCTAGGGAGTATCGAGTTGATCATTATACATGAAGAAATAACCAATTTCATCGTTTGGTTTATGTTTTACACGCGTTTTAAATTTTATTGCCGAAATCGCTTTTTCTCGCCGAGATAAGCACGTTTTCTGAAATGCCGCTCTCCCGTCACTCTGGTTAAAGTGTTATGAAAAAAAAGGCTGTTGGGGGCTAGGGAGTATCGAGTTGATCATTATACATGAAGAAATAACCAATTTCATCGTTTGGTTTATGTTTTACACGCGTTTTAAATTTTATTGCCGAAATCGCTTTTTCTCGCCGAGATAAGCACGTTTTCTGAAATGCCGCTCTCCCGTCACTCTGGTTAAAGTGTTATGAAAAAAAAGGCTGTTGGGGGCTAGGGAGTATCGAGTTGATCATTATACATGAAGAAATAACCAATTTCATCGTTTGGTTTATGTTTTACACGCGTTTTAAATTTTATTGCCGAAATCGCTTTTTCTCGCCGAGATAAGCACGTTTTCTGAAATGCCGCTCTCCCGTCACTCTGGTTAAAGTGTTATGAAAAAAAAGGCTGTTGGGGGCTAGGGAGTATCGAGTTGATCATTATACATGAAGAAATAACCAATTTCATCGTTTGGTTTATGTTTTACACGCGTTTTAAATTTTATTGCCGAAATCGCTTTTTCTCGCCGAGATAAGCACGTTTTCTGAAATGCCGCTCTCCCGTCACTCTGGTTAAAGTGTTATGAAAAAAAAGGCTGTTGGGGGCTAGGGAGTATCGAGTTGATCATTATACATGAAGAAATAACCAATTTCATCGTTTGGTTTATGTTTTACACGCGTTTTAAATTTTATTGCCGAAATCGCTTTTTCTCGCCGAGATAAGCACGTTTTCTGAAATGCCGCTCTCCCGTCACTCTGGTTAAAGTGTTATGAAAAAAAAGGCTGTTGGGGGCTAGGGAGTATCGAGTTGATCATTATACATGAAGAAATAACCAATTTCATCGTTTGGTTTATGTTTTACACGCGTTTTAAATTTTATTGCCGAAATCGCTTTTTCTCGCCGAGATAAGCACGTTTTCTGAAATGCCGCTCTCCCGTCACTCTGGTTAAAGTGTTATGAAAAAAAAGGCTGTTGGGGGCTAGGGAGTATCGAGTTGATCATTATACATGAAGAAATAACCAATTTCATCGTTTGGTTTATGTTTTACACGCGTTTTAAATTTTATTGCCGAAATCGCTTTTTCTCGCCGAGATAAGCACGTTTTCTGAAATGCCGCTCTCCCGTCACTCTGGTTAAAGTGTTATGAAAAAAAAGGCTGTTGGGGGCTAGGGAGTATCGAGTTGATCATTATACATGAAGAAATAACCAATTTCATCGTTTGGTTTATGTTTTACACGCGTTTTAAATTTTATTGCCGAAATCGCTTTTTCTCGCCGAGATAAGCACGTTTTCTGAAATGCCGCTCTCCCGTCACTCTGGTTAAAGTGTTATGAAAAAAAAGGCTGTTGGGGGCTAGGGAGTATCGAGTTGATCATTATACATGAAGAAATAACCAATTTCATCGTTTGGTTTATGTTTTACACGCGTTTTAAATTTTATTGCCGAAATCGCTTTTTCTCGCCGAGATAAGCACGTTTTCTGAAATGCCGCTCTCCCGTCACTCTGGTTAAAGTGTTATGAAAAAAAAGGCTGTTGGGGGCTAGGGAGTATCGAGTTGATCATTATACATGAAGAAATAACCAATTTCATCGTTTGGTTTATGTTTTACACGCGTTTTAAATTTTATTGCCGAAATCGCTTTTTCTCGCCGAGATAAGCACGTTTTCTGAAATGCCGCTCTCCCGTCACTCTGGTTAAAGTGTTATGAAAAAAAAGGCTGTTGGGGGCTAGGGAGTATCGAGTTGATCATTATACATGAAGAAATAACCAATTTCATCGTTTGGTTTATGTTTTACACGCGTTTTAAATTTTATTGCCGAAATCGCTTTTTCTCGCCGAGATAAGCACGTTTTCTGAAATGCCGCTCTCCCGTCACTCTGGTTAAAGTGTTATGAAAAAAAAGGCTGTTGGGGGCTAGGGAGTATCGAGTTGATCATTATACATGAAGAAATAACCAATTTCATCGTTTGGTTTATGTTTTACACGCGTTTTAAATTTTATTGCCGAAATCGCTTTTTCTCGCCGAGATAAGCACGTTTTCTGAAATGCCGCTCTCCCGTCACTCTGGTTAAAGTGTTATGAAAAAAAAGGCTGTTGGGGGCTAGGGAGTATCGAGTTGATCATTATACATGAAGAAATAACCAATTTCATCGTTTGGTTTATGTTTTACACGCGTTTTAAATTTTATTGCCGAAATCGCTTTTTCTCGCCGAGATAAGCACGTTTTCTGAAATGCCGCTCTCCCGTCACTCTGGTTAAAGTGTTATGAAAAAAAAGGCTGTTGGGGGCTAGGGAGTATCGAGTTGATCATTATACATGAAGAAATAACCAATTTCATCGTTTGGTTTATGTTTTACACGCGTTTTAAATTTTATTGCCGAAATCGCTTTTTCTCGCCGAGATAAGCACGTTTTCTGAAATGCCGCTCTCCCGTCACTCTGGTTAAAGTGTTATGAAAAAAAAGGCTGTTGGGGGCTAGGGAGTATCGAGTTGATCATTATACATGAAGAAATAACCAATTTCATCGTTTGGTTTATGTTTTACACGCGTTTTAAATTTTATTGCCGAAATCGCTTTTTCTCGCCGAGATAAGCACGTTTTCTGAAATGCCGCTCTCCCGTCACTCTGGTTAAAGTGTTATGAAAAAAAAGGCTGTTGGGGGCTAGGGAGTATCGAGTTGATCATTATACATGAAGAAATAACCAATTTCATCGTTTGGTTTATGTTTTACACGCGTTTTAAATTTTATTGCCGAAATCGCTTTTTCTCGCCGAGATAAGCACGTTTTCTGAAATGCCGCTCTCCCGTCACTCTGGTTAAAGTGTTATGAAAAAAAAGGCTGTTGGGGGCTAGGGAGTATCGAGTTGATCATTATACATGAAGAAATAACCAATTTCATCGTTTGGTTTATGTTTTACACGCGTTTTAAATTTTATTGCCGAAATCGCTTTTTCTCGCCGAGATAAGCACGTTTTCTGAAATGCCGCTCTCCCGTCACTCTGGTTAAAGTGTTATGAAAAAAAAGGCTGTTGGGGGCTAGGGAGTATCGAGTTGATCATTATACATGAAGAAATAACCAATTTCATCGTTTGGTTTATGTTTTACACGCGTTTTAAATTTTATTGCCGAAATCGCTTTTTCTCGCCGAGATAAGCACGTTTTCTGAAATGCCGCTCTCCCGTCACTCTGGTTAAAGTGTTATGAAAAAAAAGGCTGTTGGGGGCTAGGGAGTATCGAGTTGATCATTATACATGAAGAAATAACCAATTTCATCGTTTGGTTTATGTTTTACACGCGTTTTAAATTTTATTGCCGAAATCGCTTTTTCTCGCCGAGATAAGCACGTTTTCTGAAATGCCGCTCTCCCGTCACTCTGGTTAAAGTGTTATGAAAAAAAAGGCTGTTGGGGGCTAGGGAGTATCGAGTTGATCATTATACATGAAGAAATAACCAATTTCATCGTTTGGTTTATGTTTTACACGCGTTTTAAATTTTATTGCCGAAATCGCTTTTTCTCGCCGAGATAAGCACGTTTTCTGAAATGCCGCTCTCCCGTCACTCTGGTTAAAGTGTTATGAAAAAAAAGGCTGTTGGGGGCTAGGGAGTATCGAGTTGATCATTATACATGAAGAAATAACCAATTTCATCGTTTGGTTTATGTTTTACACGCGTTTTAAATTTTATTGCCGAAATCGCTTTTTCTCGCCGAGATAAGCACGTTTTCTGAAATGCCGCTCTCCCGTCACTCTGGTTAAAGTGTTATGAAAAAAAAGGCTGTTGGGGGCTAGGGAGTATCGAGTTGATCATTATACATGAAGAAATAACCAATTTCATCGTTTGGTTTATGTTTTACACGCGTTTTAAATTTTATTGCCGAAATCGCTTTTTCTCGCCGAGATAAGCACGTTTTCTGAAATGCCGCTCTCCCGTCACTCTGGTTAAAGTGTTATGAAAAAAAAGGCTGTTGGGGGCTAGGGAGTATCGAGTTGATCATTATACATGAAGAAATAACCAATTTCATCGTTTGGTTTATGTTTTACACGCGTTTTAAATTTTATTGCCGAAATCGCTTTTTCTCGCCGAGATAAGCACGTTTTCTGAAATGCCGCTCTCCCGTCACTCTGGTTAAAGTGTTATGAAAAAAAAGGCTGTTGGGGGCTAGGGAGTATCGAGTTGATCATTATACATGAAGAAATAACCAATTTCATCGTTTGGTTTATGTTTTACACGCGTTTTAAATTTTATTGCCGAAATCGCTTTTTCTCGCCGAGATAAGCACGTTTTCTGAAATGCCGCTCTCCCGTCACTCTGGTTAAAGTGTTATGAAAAAAAAGGCTGTTGGGGGCTAGGGAGTATCGAGTTGATCATTATACATGAAGAAATAACCAATTTCATCGTTTGGTTTATGTTTTACACGCGTTTTAAATTTTATTGCCGAAATCGCTTTTTCTCGCCGAGATAAGCACGTTTTCTGAAATGCCGCTCTCCCGTCACTCTGGTTAAAGTGTTATGAAAAAAAAGGCTGTTGGGGGCTAGGGAGTATCGAGTTGATCATTATACATGAAGAAATAACCAATTTCATCGTTTGGTTTATGTTTTACACGCGTTTTAAATTTTATTGCCGAAATCGCTTTTTCTCGCCGAGATAAGCACGTTTTCTGAAATGCCGCTCTCCCGTCACTCTGGTTAAAGTGTTATGAAAAAAAAGGCTGTTGGGGGCTAGGGAGTATCGAGTTGATCATTATACATGAAGAAATAACCAATTTCATCGTTTGGTTTATGTTTTACACGCGTTTTAAATTTTATTGCCGAAATCGCTTTTTCTCGCCGAGATAAGCACGTTTTCTGAAATGCCGCTCTCCCGTCACTCTGGTTAAAGTGTTATGAAAAAAAAGGCTGTTGGGGGCTAGGGAGTATCGAGTTGATCATTATACATGAAGAAATAACCAATTTCATCGTTTGGTTTATGTTTTACACGCGTTTTAAATTTTATTGCCGAAATCGCTTTTTCTCGCCGAGATAAGCACGTTTTCTGAAATGCCGCTCTCCCGTCACTCTGGTTAAAGTGTTATGAAAAAAAAGGCTGTTGGGGGCTAGGGAGTATCGAGTTGATCATTATACATGAAGAAATAACCAATTTCATCGTTTGGTTTATGTTTTACACGCGTTTTAAATTTTATTGCCGAAATCGCTTTTTCTCGCCGAGATAAGCACGTTTTCTGAAATGCCGCTCTCCCGTCACTCTGGTTAAAGTGTTATGAAAAAAAAGGCTGTTGGGGGCTAGGGAGTATCGAGTTGATCATTATACATGAAGAAATAACCAATTTCATCGTTTGGTTTATGTTTTACACGCGTTTTAAATTTTATTGCCGAAATCGCTTTTTCTCGCCGAGATAAGCACGTTTTCTGAAATGCCGCTCTCCCGTCACTCTGGTTAAAGTGTTATGAAAAAAAAGGCTGTTGGGGGCTAGGGAGTATCGAGTTGATCATTATACATGAAGAAATAACCAATTTCATCGTTTGGTTTATGTTTTACACGCGTTTTAAATTTTATTGCCGAAATCGCTTTTTCTCGCCGAGATAAGCACGTTTTCTGAAATGCCGCTCTCCCGTCACTCTGGTTAAAGTGTTATGAAAAAAAAGGCTGTTGGGGGCTAGGGAGTATCGAGTTGATCATTATACATGAAGAAATAACCAATTTCATCGTTTGGTTTATGTTTTACACGCGTTTTAAATTTTATTGCCGAAATCGCTTTTTCTCGCCGAGATAAGCACGTTTTCTGAAATGCCGCTCTCCCGTCACTCTGGTTAAAGTGTTATGAAAAAAAAGGCTGTTGGGGGCTAGGGAGTATCGAGTTGATCATTATACATGAAGAAATAACCAATTTCATCGTTTGGTTTATGTTTTACACGCGTTTTAAATTTTATTGCCGAAATCGCTTTTTCTCGCCGAGATAAGCACGTTTTCTGAAATGCCGCTCTCCCGTCACTCTGGTTAAAGTGTTATGAAAAAAAAGGCTGTTGGGGGCTAGGGAGTATCGAGTTGATCATTATACATGAAGAAATAACCAATTTCATCGTTTGGTTTATGTTTTACACGCGTTTTAAATTTTATTGCCGAAATCGCTTTTTCTCGCCGAGATAAGCACGTTTTCTGAAATGCCGCTCTCCCGTCACTCTGGTTAAAGTGTTATGAAAAAAAAGGCTGTTGGGGGCTAGGGAGTATCGAGTTGATCATTATACATGAAGAAATAACCAATTTCATCGTTTGGTTTATGTTTTACACGCGTTTTAAATTTTATTGCCGAAATCGCTTTTTCTCGCCGAGATAAGCACGTTTTCTGAAATGCCGCTCTCCCGTCACTCTGGTTAAAGTGTTATGAAAAAAAAGGCTGTTGGGGGCTAGGGAGTATCGAGTTGATCATTATACATGAAGAAATAACCAATTTCATCGTTTGGTTTATGTTTTACACGCGTTTTAAATTTTATTGCCGAAATCGCTTTTTCTCGCCGAGATAAGCACGTTTTCTGAAATGCCGCTCTCCCGTCACTCTGGTTAAAGTGTTATGAAAAAAAAGGCTGTTGGGGGCTAGGGAGTATCGAGTTGATCATTATACATGAAGAAATAACCAATTTCATCGTTTGGTTTATGTTTTACACGCGTTTTAAATTTTATTGCCGAAATCGCTTTTTCTCGCCGAGATAAGCACGTTTTCTGAAATGCCGCTCTCCCGTCACTCTGGTTAAAGTGTTATGAAAAAAAAGGCTGTTGGGGGCTAGGGAGTATCGAGTTGATCATTATACATGAAGAAATAACCAATTTCATCGTTTGGTTTATGTTTTACACGCGTTTTAAATTTTATTGCCGAAATCGCTTTTTCTCGCCGAGATAAGCACGTTTTCTGAAATGCCGCTCTCCCGTCACTCTGGTTAAAGTGTTATGAAAAAAAAGGCTGTTGGGGGCTAGGGAGTATCGAGTTGATCATTATACATGAAGAAATAACCAATTTCATCGTTTGGTTTATGTTTTACACGCGTTTTAAATTTTATTGCCGAAATCGCTTTTTCTCGCCGAGATAAGCACGTTTTCTGAAATGCCGCTCTCCCGTCACTCTGGTTAAAGTGTTATGAAAAAAAAGGCTGTTGGGGGCTAGGGAGTATCGAGTTGATCATTATACATGAAGAAATAACCAATTTCATCGTTTGGTTTATGTTTTACACGCGTTTTAAATTTTATTGCCGAAATCGCTTTTTCTCGCCGAGATAAGCACGTTTTCTGAAATGCCGCTCTCCCGTCACTCTGGTTAAAGTGTTATGAAAAAAAAGGCTGTTGGGGGCTAGGGAGTATCGAGTTGATCATTATACATGAAGAAATAACCAATTTCATCGTTTGGTTTATGTTTTACACGCGTTTTAAATTTTATTGCCGAAATCGCTTTTTCTCGCCGAGATAAGCACGTTTTCTGAAATGCCGCTCTCCCGTCACTCTGGTTAAAGTGTTATGAAAAAAAAGGCTGTTGGGGGCTAGGGAGTATCGAGTTGATCATTATACATGAAGAAATAACCAATTTCATCGTTTGGTTTATGTTTTACACGCGTTTTAAATTTTATTGCCGAAATCGCTTTTTCTCGCCGAGATAAGCACGTTTTCTGAAATGCCGCTCTCCCGTCACTCTGGTTAAAGTGTTATGAAAAAAAAGGCTGTTGGGGGCTAGGGAGTATCGAGTTGATCATTATACATGAAGAAATAACCAATTTCATCGTTTGGTTTATGTTTTACACGCGTTTTAAATTTTATTGCCGAAATCGCTTTTTCTCGCCGAGATAAGCACGTTTTCTGAAATGCCGCTCTCCCGTCACTCTGGTTAAAGTGTTATGAAAAAAAAGGCTGTTGGGGGCTAGGGAGTATCGAGTTGATCATTATACATGAAGAAATAACCAATTTCATCGTTTGGTTTATGTTTTACACGCGTTTTAAATTTTATTGCCGAAATCGCTTTTTCTCGCCGAGATAAGCACGTTTTCTGAAATGCCGCTCTCCCGTCACTCTGGTTAAAGTGTTATGAAAAAAAAGGCTGTTGGGGGCTAGGGAGTATCGAGTTGATCATTATACATGAAGAAATAACCAATTTCATCGTTTGGTTTATGTTTTACACGCGTTTTAAATTTTATTGCCGAAATCGCTTTTTCTCGCCGAGATAAGCACGTTTTCTGAAATGCCGCTCTCCCGTCACTCTGGTTAAAGTGTTATGAAAAAAAAGGCTGTTGGGGGCTAGGGAGTATCGAGTTGATCATTATACATGAAGAAATAACCAATTTCATCGTTTGGTTTATGTTTTACACGCGTTTTAAATTTTATTGCCGAAATCGCTTTTTCTCGCCGAGATAAGCACGTTTTCTGAAATGCCGCTCTCCCGTCACTCTGGTTAAAGTGTTATGAAAAAAAAGGCTGTTGGGGGCTAGGGAGTATCGAGTTGATCATTATACATGAAGAAATAACCAATTTCATCGTTTGGTTTATGTTTTACACGCGTTTTAAATTTTATTGCCGAAATCGCTTTTTCTCGCCGAGATAAGCACGTTTTCTGAAATGCCGCTCTCCCGTCACTCTGGTTAAAGTGTTATGAAAAAAAAGGCTGTTGGGGGCTAGGGAGTATCGAGTTGATCATTATACATGAAGAAATAACCAATTTCATCGTTTGGTTTATGTTTTACACGCGTTTTAAATTTTATTGCCGAAATCGCTTTTTCTCGCCGAGATAAGCACGTTTTCTGAAATGCCGCTCTCCCGTCACTCTGGTTAAAGTGTTATGAAAAAAAAGGCTGTTGGGGGCTAGGGAGTATCGAGTTGATCATTATACATGAAGAAATAACCAATTTCATCGTTTGGTTTATGTTTTACACGCGTTTTAAATTTTATTGCCGAAATCGCTTTTTCTCGCCGAGATAAGCACGTTTTCTGAAATGCCGCTCTCCCGTCACTCTGGTTAAAGTGTTATGAAAAAAAAGGCTGTTGGGGGCTAGGGAGTATCGAGTTGATCATTATACATGAAGAAATAACCAATTTCATCGTTTGGTTTATGTTTTACACGCGTTTTAAATTTTATTGCCGAAATCGCTTTTTCTCGCCGAGATAAGCACGTTTTCTGAAATGCCGCTCTCCCGTCACTCTGGTTAAAGTGTTATGAAAAAAAAGGCTGTTGGGGGCTAGGGAGTATCGAGTTGATCATTATACATGAAGAAATAACCAATTTCATCGTTTGGTTTATGTTTTACACGCGTTTTAAATTTTATTGCCGAAATCGCTTTTTCTCGCCGAGATAAGCACGTTTTCTGAAATGCCGCTCTCCCGTCACTCTGGTTAAAGTGTTATGAAAAAAAAGGCTGTTGGGGGCTAGGGAGTATCGAGTTGATCATTATACATGAAGAAATAACCAATTTCATCGTTTGGTTTATGTTTTACACGCGTTTTAAATTTTATTGCCGAAATCGCTTTTTCTCGCCGAGATAAGCACGTTTTCTGAAATGCCGCTCTCCCGTCACTCTGGTTAAAGTGTTATGAAAAAAAAGGCTGTTGGGGGCTAGGGAGTATCGAGTTGATCATTATACATGAAGAAATAACCAATTTCATCGTTTGGTTTATGTTTTACACGCGTTTTAAATTTTATTGCCGAAATCGCTTTTTCTCGCCGAGATAAGCACGTTTTCTGAAATGCCGCTCTCCCGTCACTCTGGTTAAAGTGTTATGAAAAAAAAGGCTGTTGGGGGCTAGGGAGTATCGAGTTGATCATTATACATGAAGAAATAACCAATTTCATCGTTTGGTTTATGTTTTACACGCGTTTTAAATTTTATTGCCGAAATCGCTTTTTCTCGCCGAGATAAGCACGTTTTCTGAAATGCCGCTCTCCCGTCACTCTGGTTAAAGTGTTATGAAAAAAAAGGCTGTTGGGGGCTAGGGAGTATCGAGTTGATCATTATACATGAAGAAATAACCAATTTCATCGTTTGGTTTATGTTTTACACGCGTTTTAAATTTTATTGCCGAAATCGCTTTTTCTCGCCGAGATAAGCACGTTTTCTGAAATGCCGCTCTCCCGTCACTCTGGTTAAAGTGTTATGAAAAAAAAGGCTGTTGGGGGCTAGGGAGTATCGAGTTGATCATTATACATGAAGAAATAACCAATTTCATCGTTTGGTTTATGTTTTACACGCGTTTTAAATTTTATTGCCGAAATCGCTTTTTCTCGCCGAGATAAGCACGTTTTCTGAAATGCCGCTCTCCCGTCACTCTGGTTAAAGTGTTATGAAAAAAAAGGCTGTTGGGGGCTAGGGAGTATCGAGTTGATCATTATACATGAAGAAATAACCAATTTCATCGTTTGGTTTATGTTTTACACGCGTTTTAAATTTTATTGCCGAAATCGCTTTTTCTCGCCGAGATAAGCACGTTTTCTGAAATGCCGCTCTCCCGTCACTCTGGTTAAAGTGTTATGAAAAAAAAGGCTGTTGGGGGCTAGGGAGTATCGAGTTGATCATTATACATGAAGAAATAACCAATTTCATCGTTTGGTTTATGTTTTACACGCGTTTTAAATTTTATTGCCGAAATCGCTTTTTCTCGCCGAGATAAGCACGTTTTCTGAAATGCCGCTCTCCCGTCACTCTGGTTAAAGTGTTATGAAAAAAAAGGCTGTTGGGGGCTAGGGAGTATCGAGTTGATCATTATACATGAAGAAATAACCAATTTCATCGTTTGGTTTATGTTTTACACGCGTTTTAAATTTTATTGCCGAAATCGCTTTTTCTCGCCGAGATAAGCACGTTTTCTGAAATGCCGCTCTCCCGTCACTCTGGTTAAAGTGTTATGAAAAAAAAGGCTGTTGGGGGCTAGGGAGTATCGAGTTGATCATTATACATGAAGAAATAACCAATTTCATCGTTTGGTTTATGTTTTACACGCGTTTTAAATTTTATTGCCGAAATCGCTTTTTCTCGCCGAGATAAGCACGTTTTCTGAAATGCCGCTCTCCCGTCACTCTGGTTAAAGTGTTATGAAAAAAAAGGCTGTTGGGGGCTAGGGAGTATCGAGTTGATCATTATACATGAAGAAATAACCAATTTCATCGTTTGGTTTATGTTTTACACGCGTTTTAAATTTTATTGCCGAAATCGCTTTTTCTCGCCGAGATAAGCACGTTTTCTGAAATGCCGCTCTCCCGTCACTCTGGTTAAAGTGTTATGAAAAAAAAGGCTGTTGGGGGCTAGGGAGTATCGAGTTGATCATTATACATGAAGAAATAACCAATTTCATCGTTTGGTTTATGTTTTACACGCGTTTTAAATTTTATTGCCGAAATCGCTTTTTCTCGCCGAGATAAGCACGTTTTCTGAAATGCCGCTCTCCCGTCACTCTGGTTAAAGTGTTATGAAAAAAAAGGCTGTTGGGGGCTAGGGAGTATCGAGTTGATCATTATACATGAAGAAATAACCAATTTCATCGTTTGGTTTATGTTTTACACGCGTTTTAAATTTTATTGCCGAAATCGCTTTTTCTCGCCGAGATAAGCACGTTTTCTGAAATGCCGCTCTCCCGTCACTCTGGTTAAAGTGTTATGAAAAAAAAGGCTGTTGGGGGCTAGGGAGTATCGAGTTGATCATTATACATGAAGAAATAACCAATTTCATCGTTTGGTTTATGTTTTACACGCGTTTTAAATTTTATTGCCGAAATCGCTTTTTCTCGCCGAGATAAGCACGTTTTCTGAAATGCCGCTCTCCCGTCACTCTGGTTAAAGTGTTATGAAAAAAAAGGCTGTTGGGGGCTAGGGAGTATCGAGTTGATCATTATACATGAAGAAATAACCAATTTCATCGTTTGGTTTATGTTTTACACGCGTTTTAAATTTTATTGCCGAAATCGCTTTTTCTCGCCGAGATAAGCACGTTTTCTGAAATGCCGCTCTCCCGTCACTCTGGTTAAAGTGTTATGAAAAAAAAGGCTGTTGGGGGCTAGGGAGTATCGAGTTGATCATTATACATGAAGAAATAACCAATTTCATCGTTTGGTTTATGTTTTACACGCGTTTTAAATTTTATTGCCGAAATCGCTTTTTCTCGCCGAGATAAGCACGTTTTCTGAAATGCCGCTCTCCCGTCACTCTGGTTAAAGTGTTATGAAAAAAAAGGCTGTTGGGGGCTAGGGAGTATCGAGTTGATCATTATACATGAAGAAATAACCAATTTCATCGTTTGGTTTATGTTTTACACGCGTTTTAAATTTTATTGCCGAAATCGCTTTTTCTCGCCGAGATAAGCACGTTTTCTGAAATGCCGCTCTCCCGTCACTCTGGTTAAAGTGTTATGAAAAAAAAGGCTGTTGGGGGCTAGGGAGTATCGAGTTGATCATTATACATGAAGAAATAACCAATTTCATCGTTTGGTTTATGTTTTACACGCGTTTTAAATTTTATTGCCGAAATCGCTTTTTCTCGCCGAGATAAGCACGTTTTCTGAAATGCCGCTCTCCCGTCACTCTGGTTAAAGTGTTATGAAAAAAAAGGCTGTTGGGGGCTAGGGAGTATCGAGTTGATCATTATACATGAAGAAATAACCAATTTCATCGTTTGGTTTATGTTTTACACGCGTTTTAAATTTTATTGCCGAAATCGCTTTTTCTCGCCGAGATAAGCACGTTTTCTGAAATGCCGCTCTCCCGTCACTCTGGTTAAAGTGTTATGAAAAAAAAGGCTGTTGGGGGCTAGGGAGTATCGAGTTGATCATTATACATGAAGAAATAACCAATTTCATCGTTTGGTTTATGTTTTACACGCGTTTTAAATTTTATTGCCGAAATCGCTTTTTCTCGCCGAGATAAGCACGTTTTCTGAAATGCCGCTCTCCCGTCACTCTGGTTAAAGTGTTATGAAAAAAAAGGCTGTTGGGGGCTAGGGAGTATCGAGTTGATCATTATACATGAAGAAATAACCAATTTCATCGTTTGGTTTATGTTTTACACGCGTTTTAAATTTTATTGCCGAAATCGCTTTTTCTCGCCGAGATAAGCACGTTTTCTGAAATGCCGCTCTCCCGTCACTCTGGTTAAAGTGTTATGAAAAAAAAGGCTGTTGGGGGCTAGGGAGTATCGAGTTGATCATTATACATGAAGAAATAACCAATTTCATCGTTTGGTTTATGTTTTACACGCGTTTTAAATTTTATTGCCGAAATCGCTTTTTCTCGCCGAGATAAGCACGTTTTCTGAAATGCCGCTCTCCCGTCACTCTGGTTAAAGTGTTATGAAAAAAAAGGCTGTTGGGGGCTAGGGAGTATCGAGTTGATCATTATACATGAAGAAATAACCAATTTCATCGTTTGGTTTATGTTTTACACGCGTTTTAAATTTTATTGCCGAAATCGCTTTTTCTCGCCGAGATAAGCACGTTTTCTGAAATGCCGCTCTCCCGTCACTCTGGTTAAAGTGTTATGAAAAAAAAGGCTGTTGGGGGCTAGGGAGTATCGAGTTGATCATTATACATGAAGAAATAACCAATTTCATCGTTTGGTTTATGTTTTACACGCGTTTTAAATTTTATTGCCGAAATCGCTTTTTCTCGCCGAGATAAGCACGTTTTCTGAAATGCCGCTCTCCCGTCACTCTGGTTAAAGTGTTATGAAAAAAAAGGCTGTTGGGGGCTAGGGAGTATCGAGTTGATCATTATACATGAAGAAATAACCAATTTCATCGTTTGGTTTATGTTTTACACGCGTTTTAAATTTTATTGCCGAAATCGCTTTTTCTCGCCGAGATAAGCACGTTTTCTGAAATGCCGCTCTCCCGTCACTCTGGTTAAAGTGTTATGAAAAAAAAGGCTGTTGGGGGCTAGGGAGTATCGAGTTGATCATTATACATGAAGAAATAACCAATTTCATCGTTTGGTTTATGTTTTACACGCGTTTTAAATTTTATTGCCGAAATCGCTTTTTCTCGCCGAGATAAGCACGTTTTCTGAAATGCCGCTCTCCCGTCACTCTGGTTAAAGTGTTATGAAAAAAAAGGCTGTTGGGGGCTAGGGAGTATCGAGTTGATCATTATACATGAAGAAATAACCAATTTCATCGTTTGGTTTATGTTTTACACGCGTTTTAAATTTTATTGCCGAAATCGCTTTTTCTCGCCGAGATAAGCACGTTTTCTGAAATGCCGCTCTCCCGTCACTCTGGTTAAAGTGTTATGAAAAAAAAGGCTGTTGGGGGCTAGGGAGTATCGAGTTGATCATTATACATGAAGAAATAACCAATTTCATCGTTTGGTTTATGTTTTACACGCGTTTTAAATTTTATTGCCGAAATCGCTTTTTCTCGCCGAGATAAGCACGTTTTCTGAAATGCCGCTCTCCCGTCACTCTGGTTAAAGTGTTATGAAAAAAAAGGCTGTTGGGGGCTAGGGAGTATCGAGTTGATCATTATACATGAAGAAATAACCAATTTCATCGTTTGGTTTATGTTTTACACGCGTTTTAAATTTTATTGCCGAAATCGCTTTTTCTCGCCGAGATAAGCACGTTTTCTGAAATGCCGCTCTCCCGTCACTCTGGTTAAAGTGTTATGAAAAAAAAGGCTGTTGGGGGCTAGGGAGTATCGAGTTGATCATTATACATGAAGAAATAACCAATTTCATCGTTTGGTTTATGTTTTACACGCGTTTTAAATTTTATTGCCGAAATCGCTTTTTCTCGCCGAGATAAGCACGTTTTCTGAAATGCCGCTCTCCCGTCACTCTGGTTAAAGTGTTATGAAAAAAAAGGCTGTTGGGGGCTAGGGAGTATCGAGTTGATCATTATACATGAAGAAATAACCAATTTCATCGTTTGGTTTATGTTTTACACGCGTTTTAAATTTTATTGCCGAAATCGCTTTTTCTCGCCGAGATAAGCACGTTTTCTGAAATGCCGCTCTCCCGTCACTCTGGTTAAAGTGTTATGAAAAAAAAGGCTGTTGGGGGCTAGGGAGTATCGAGTTGATCATTATACATGAAGAAATAACCAATTTCATCGTTTGGTTTATGTTTTACACGCGTTTTAAATTTTATTGCCGAAATCGCGTTTTCTCGCCGAGATAAGCACGTTTTCTGAAATGCCGCTCTCCCGTCACTCTGGTTAAAGTGTTATGAAAAAAAAGGCTGTTGGGGGCTAGGGAGTATCGAGTTGATCATTATACATGAAGAAATAACCAATTTCATCGTTTGGTTTATGTTTTACACGCGTTTTAAATTTTATTGCCGAAATCGCTTTTTCTCGCCGAGATAAGCACGTTTTCTGAAATGCCGCTCTCCCGTCACTCTGGTTAAAGTGTTATGAAAAAAAAGGCTGTTGGGGGCTAGGGAGTATCGAGTTGATCATTATACATGAAGAAATAACCAATTTCATCGTTTGGTTTATGTTTTACACGCGTTTTAAATTTTATTGCCGAAATCGCTTTTTCTCGCCGAGATAAGCACGTTTTCTGAAATGCCGCTCTCCCGTCACTCTGGTTAAAGTGTTATGAAAAAAAAGGCTGTTGGGGGCTAGGGAGTATCGAGTTGATCATTATACATGAAGAAATAACCAATTTCATCGTTTGGTTTATGTTTTACACGCGTTTTAAATTTTATTGCCGAAATCGCTTTTTCTCGCCGAGATAAGCACGTTTTCTGAAATGCCGCTCTCCCGTCACTCTGGTTAAAGTGTTATGAAAAAAAAGGCTGTTGGGGGCTAGGGAGTATCGAGTTGATCATTATACATGAAGAAATAACCAATTTCATCGTTTGGTTTATGTTTTACACGCGTTTTAAATTTTATTGCCGAAATCGCTTTTTCTCGCCGAGATAAGCACGTTTTCTGAAATGCCGCTCTCCCGTCACTCTGGTTAAAGTGTTATGAAAAAAAAGGCTGTTGGGGGCTAGGGAGTATCGAGTTGATCATTATACATGAAGAAATAACCAATTTCATCGTTTGGTTTATGTTTTACACGCGTTTTAAATTTTATTGCCGAAATCGCTTTTTCTCGCCGAGATAAGCACGTTTTCTGAAATGCCGCTCTCCCGTCACTCTGGTTAAAGTGTTATGAAAAAAAAGGCTGTTGGGGGCTAGGGAGTATCGAGTTGATCATTATACATGAAGAAATAACCAATTTCATCGTTTGGTTTATGTTTTACACGCGTTTTAAATTTTATTGCCGAAATCGCTTTTTCTCGCCGAGATAAGCACGTTTTCTGAAATGCCGCTCTCCCGTCACTCTGGTTAAAGTGTTATGAAAAAAAAGGCTGTTGGGGGCTAGGGAGTATCGAGTTGATCATTATACATGAAGAAATAACCAATTTCAAGAAATAACCAATTTCATCGTTTGGTTTATGTTTTACACGCGTTTTAAATTTTATTGCCGAAATCGCTTTTTCTCGCCGAGATAAGCACGTTTTCTGAAATGCCGCTCTCCCGTCACTCTGGTTAAAGTGTTATGAAAAAAAAGGCTGTTGGGGGCTAGGGAGTATCGAGTTGATCATTATACATGAAGAAATAACCAATTTCATCGTTTGGTTTATGTTTTACACGCGTTTTAAATTTTATTGCCGAAATCGCTTTTTCTCGCCGAGATAAGCACGTTTTCTGAAATGCCGCTCTCCCGTCACTCTGGTTAAAGTGTTATGAAAAAAAAGGCTGTTGGGGGCTAGGGAGTATCGAGTTGATCATTATACATGAAGAAATAACCAATTTCATCGTTTGGTTTATGTTTTACACGCGTTTTAAATTTTATTGCCGAAATCGCTTTTTCTCGCCGAGATAAGCACGTTTTCTGAAATGCCGCTCTCCCGTCACTCTGGTTAAAGTGTTATGAAAAAAAAGGCTGTTGGGGGCTAGGGAGTATCGAGTTGATCATTATACATGAAGAAATAACCAATTTCATCGTTTGGTTTATGTTTTACACGCGTTTTAAATTTTATTGCCGAAATCGCTTTTTCTCGCCGAGATAAGCACGTTTTCTGAAATGCCGCTCTCCCGTCACTCTGGTTAAAGTGTTATGAAAAAAAAGGCTGTTGGGGGCTAGGGAGTATCGAGTTGATCATTATACATGAAGAAATAACCAATTTCATCGTTTGGTTTATGTTTTACACGCGTTTTAAATTTTATTGCCGAAATCGCTTTTTCTCGCCGAGATAAGCACGTTTTCTGAAATGCCGCTCTCCCGTCACTCTGGTTAAAGTGTTATGAAAAAAAAGGCTGTTGGGGGCTAGGGAGTATCGAGTTGATCATTATACATGAAGAAATAACCAATTTCATCGTTTGGTTTATGTTTTACACGCGTTTTAAATTTTATTGCCGAAATCGCTTTTTCTCGCCGAGATAAGCACGTTTTCTGAAATGCCGCTCTCCCGTCACTCTGGTTAAAGTGTTATGAAAAAAAAGGCTGTTGGGGGCTAGGGAGTATCGAGTTGATCATTATACATGAAGAAATAACCAATTTCATCGTTTGGTTTATGTTTTACACGCGTTTTAAATTTTATTGCCGAAATCGCTTTTTCTCGCCGAGATAAGCACGTTTTCTGAAATGCCGCTCTCCCGTCACTCTGGTTAAAGTGTTATGAAAAAAAAGGCTGTTGGGGGCTAGGGAGTATCGAGTTGATCATTATACATGAAGAAATAACCAATTTCATCGTTTGGTTTATGTTTTACACGCGTTTTAAATTTTATTGCCGAAATCGCTTTTTCTCGCCGAGATAAGCACGTTTTCTGAAATGCCGCTCTCCCGTCACTGCTGGTTAAAGTGTTATGAAAAAAAAGGCTGTTGGGGGCTAGGGAGTATCGAGTTGATCATTATACATGAAGAAATAACCAATTTCATCGTTTGGTTTATGTTTTACACGCGTTTTAAATTTTATTGCCGAAATCGCTTTTTCTCGCCGAGATAAGCACGTTTTCTGAAATGCCGCTCTCCCGTCACTCTGGTTAAAGTGTTATGAAAAAAAAGGCTGTTGGGGGCTAGGGAGTATCGAGTTGATCATTATACATGAAGAAATAACCAATTTCATCGTTTGGTTTATGTTTTACACGCGTTTTAAATTTTATTGCCGAAATCGCTTTTTCTCGCCGAGATAAGCACGTTTTCTGAAATGCCGCTCTCCCGTCACTCTGGTTAAAGTGTTATGAAAAAAAAGGCTGTTGGGGGCTAGGGAGTATCGAGTTGATCATTATACATGAAGAAATAACCAATTTCATCGTTTGGTTTATGTTTTACACGCGTTTTAAATTTTATTGCCGAAATCGCTTTTTCTCGCCGAGATAAGCACGTTTTCTGAAATGCCGCTCTCCCGTCACTCTGGTTAAAGTGTTATGAAAAAAAAGGCTGTTGGGGGCTAGGGAGTATCGAGTTGATCATTATACATGAAGAAATAACCAATTTCATCGTTTGGTTTATGTTTTACACGCGTTTTAAATTTTATTGCCGAAATCGCTTTTTCTCGCCGAGATAAGCACGTTTTCTGAAATGCCGCTCTCCCGTCACTCTGGTTAAAGTGTTATGAAAAAAAAGGCTGTTGGGGGCTAGGGAGTATCGAGTTGATCATTATACATGAAGAAATAACCAATTTCATCGTTTGGTTTATGTTTTACACGCGTTTTAAATTTTATTGCCGAAATCGCTTTTTCTCGCCGAGATAAGCACGTTTTCTGAAATGCCGCTCTCCCGTCACTCTGGTTAAAGTGTTATGAAAAAAAAGGCTGTTGGGGGCTAGGGAGTATCGAGTTGATCATTATACATGAAGAAATAACCAATTTCATCGTTTGGTTTATGTTTTACACGCGTTTTAAATTTTATTGCCGAAATCGCTTTTTCTCGCCGAGATAAGCACGTTTTCTGAAATGCCGCTCTCCCGTCACTCTGGTTAAAGTGTTATGAAAAAAAAGGCTGTTGGGGGCTAGGGAGTATCGAGTTGATCATTATACATGAAGAAATAACCAATTTCATCGTTTGGTTTATGTTTTACACGCGTTTTAAATTTTATTGCCGAAATCGCTTTTTCTCGCCGAGATAAGCACGTTTTCTGAAATGCCGCTCTCCCGTCACTCTGGTTAAAGTGTTATGAAAAAAAAGGCTGTTGGGGGCTAGGGAGTATCGAGTTGATCATTATACATGAAGAAATAACCAATTTCATCGTTTGGTTTATGTTTTACACGCGTTTTAAATTTTATTGCCGAAATCGCTTTTTCTCGCCGAGATAAGCACGTTTTCTGAAATGCCGCTCTCCCGTCACTCTGGTTAAAGTGTTATGAAAAAAAAGGCTGTTGGGGGCTAGGGAGTATCGAGTTGATCATTATACATGAAGAAATAACCAATTTCATCGTTTGGTTTATGTTTTACACGCGTTTTAAATTTTATTGCCGAAATCGCTTTTTCTCGCCGAGATAAGCACGTTTTCTGAAATGCCGCTCTCCCGTCACTCTGGTTAAAGTGTTATGAAAAAAAAGGCTGTTGGGGGCTAGGGAGTATCGAGTTGATCATTATACATGAAGAAATAACCAATTTCATCGTTTGGTTTATGTTTTACACGCGTTTTAAATTTTATTGCCGAAATCGCTTTTTCTCGCCGAGATAAGCACGTTTTCTGAAATGCCGCTCTCCCGTCACTCTGGTTAAAGTGTTATGAAAAAAAAGGCTGTTGGGGGCTAGGGAGTATCGAGTTGATCATTATACATGAAGAAATAACCAATTTCATCGTTTGGTTTATGTTTTACACGCGTTTTAAATTTTATTGCCGAAATCGCTTTTTCTCGCCGAGATAAGCACGTTTTCTGAAATGCCGCTCTCCCGTCACTCTGGTTAAAGTGTTATGAAAAAAAAGGCTGTTGGGGGCTAGGGAGTATCGAGTTGATCATTATACATGAAGAAATAACCAATTTCATCGTTTGGTTTATGTTTTACACGCGTTTTAAATTTTATTGCCGAAATCGCTTTTTCTCGCCGAGATAAGCACGTTTTCTGAAATGCCGCTCTCCCGTCACTCTGGTTAAAGTGTTATGAAAAAAAAGGCTGTTGGGGGCTAGGGAGTATCGAGTTGATCATTATACATGAAGAAATAACCAATTTCATCGTTTGGTTTATGTTTTACACGCGTTTTAAATTTTATTGCCGAAATCGCTTTTTCTCGCCGAGATAAGCACGTTTTCTGAAATGCCGCTCTCCCGTCACTCTGGTTAAAGTGTTATGAAAAAAAAGGCTGTTGGGGGCTAGGGAGTATCGAGTTGATCATTATACATGAAGAAATAACCAATTTCATCGTTTGGTTTATGTTTTACACGCGTTTTAAATTTTATTGCCGAAATCGCTTTTTCTCGCCGAGATAAGCACGTTTTCTGAAATGCCGCTCTCCCGTCACTCTGGTTAAAGTGTTATGAAAAAAAAGGCTGTTGGGGGCTAGGGAGTATCGAGTTGATCATTATACATGAAGAAATAACCAATTTCATCGTTTGGTTTATGTTTTACACGCGTTTTAAATTTTATTGCCGAAATCGCTTTTTCTCGCCGAGATAAGCACGTTTTCTGAAATGCCGCTCTCCCGTCACTCTGGTTAAAGTGTTATGAAAAAAAAGGCTGTTGGGGGCTAGGGAGTATCGAGTTGATCATTATACATGAAGAAATAACCAATTTCATCGTTTGGTTTATGTTTTACACGCGTTTTAAATTTTATTGCCGAAATCGCTTTTTCTCGCCGAGATAAGCACGTTTTCTGAAATGCCGCTCTCCCGTCACTCTGGTTAAAGTGTTATGAAAAAAAAGGCTGTTGGGGGCTAGGGAGTATCGAGTTGATCATTATACATGAAGAAATAACCAATTTCATCGTTTGGTTTATGTTTTACACGCGTTTTAAATTTTATTGCCGAAATCGCTTTTTCTCGCCGAGATAAGCACGTTTTCTGAAATGCCGCTCTCCCGTCACTCTGGTTAAAGTGTTATGAAAAAAAAGGCTGTTGGGGGCTAGGGAGTATCGAGTTGATCATTATACATGAAGAAATAACCAATTTCATCGTTTGGTTTATGTTTTACACGCGTTTTAAATTTTATTGCCGAAATCGCTTTTTCTCGCCGAGATAAGCACGTTTTCTGAAATGCCGCTCTCCCGTCACTCTGGTTAAAGTGTTATGAAAAAAAAGGCTGTTGGGGGCTAGGGAGTATCGAGTTGATCATTATACATGAAGAAATAACCAATTTCATCGTTTGGTTTATGTTTTACACGCGTTTTAAATTTTATTGCCGAAATCGCTTTTTCTCGCCGAGATAAGCACGTTTTCTGAAATGCCGCTCTCCCGTCACTCTGGTTAAAGTGTTATGAAAAAAAAGGCTGTTGGGGGCTAGGGAGTATCGAGTTGATCATTATACATGAAGAAATAACCAATTTCATCGTTTGGTTTATGTTTTACACGCGTTTTAAATTTTATTGCCGAAATCGCTTTTTCTCGCCGAGATAAGCACGTTTTCTGAAATGCCGCTCTCCCGTCACTCTGGTTAAAGTGTTATGAAAAAAAAGGCTGTTGGGGGCTAGGGAGTATCGAGTTGATCATTATACATGAAGAAATAACCAATTTCATCGTTTGGTTTATGTTTTACACGCGTTTTAAATTTTATTGCCGAAATCGCTTTTTCTCGCCGAGATAAGCACGTTTTCTGAAATGCCGCTCTCCCGTCACTCTGGTTAAAGTGTTATGAAAAAAAAGGCTGTTGGGGGCTAGGGAGTATCGAGTTGATCATTATACATGAAGAAATAACCAATTTCATCGTTTGGTTTATGTTTTACACGCGTTTTAAATTTTATTGCCGAAATCGCTTTTTCTCGCCGAGATAAGCACGTTTTCTGAAATGCCGCTCTCCCGTCACTCTGGTTAAAGTGTTATGAAAAAAAAGGCTGTTGGGGGCTAGGGAGTATCGAGTTGATCATTATACATGAAGAAATAACCAATTTCATCGTTTGGTTTATGTTTTACACGCGTTTTAAATTTTATTGCCGAAATCGCTTTTTCTCGCCGAGATAAGCACGTTTTCTGAAATGCCGCTCTCCCGTCACTCTGGTTAAAGTGTTATGAAAAAAAAGGCTGTTGGGGGCTAGGGAGTATCGAGTTGATCATTATACATGAAGAAATAACCAATTTCATCGTTTGGTTTATGTTTTACACGCGTTTTAAATTTTATTGCCGAAATCGCTTTTTCTCGCCGAGATAAGCACGTTTTCTGAAATGCCGCTCTCCCGTCACTCTGGTTAAAGTGTTATGAAAAAAAAGGCTGTTGGGGGCTAGGGAGTATCGAGTTGATCATTATACATGAAGAAATAACCAATTTCATCGTTTGGTTTATGTTTTACACGCGTTTTAAATTTTATTGCCGAAATCGCTTTTTCTCGCCGAGATAAGCACGTTTTCTGAAATGCCGCTCTCCCGTCACTCTGGTTAAAGTGTTATGAAAAAAAAGGCTGTTGGGGGCTAGGGAGTATCGAGTTGATCATTATACATGAAGAAATAACCAATTTCATCGTTTGGTTTATGTTTTACACGCGTTTTAAATTTTATTGCCGAAATCGCTTTTTCTCGCCGAGATAAGCACGTTTTCTGAAATGCCGCTCTCCCGTCACTCTGGTTAAAGTGTTATGAAAAAAAAGGCTGTTGGGGGCTAGGGAGTATCGAGTTGATCATTATACATGAAGAAATAACCAATTTCATCGTTTGGTTTATGTTTTACACGCGTTTTAAATTTTATTGCCGAAATCGCTTTTTCTCGCCGAGATAAGCACGTTTTCTGAAATGCCGCTCTCCCGTCACTCTGGTTAAAGTGTTATGAAAAAAAAGGCTGTTGGGGGCTAGGGAGTATCGAGTTGATCATTATACATGAAGAAATAACCAATTTCATCGTTTGGTTTATGTTTTACACGCGTTTTAAATTTTATTGCCGAAATCGCTTTTTCTCGCCGAGATAAGCACGTTTTCTGAAATGCCGCTCTCCCGTCACTCTGGTTAAAGTGTTATGAAAAAAAAGGCTGTTGGGGGCTAGGGAGTATCGAGTTGATCATTATACATGAAGAAATAACCAATTTCATCGTTTGGTTTATGTTTTACACGCGTTTTAAATTTTATTGCCGAAATCGCTTTTTCTCGCCGAGATAAGCACGTTTTCTGAAATGCCGCTCTCCCGTCACTCTGGTTAAAGTGTTATGAAAAAAAAGGCTGTTGGGGGCTAGGGAGTATCGAGTTGATCATTATACATGAAGAAATAACCAATTTCATCGTTTGGTTTATGTTTTACACGCGTTTTAAATTTTATTGCCGAAATCGCTTTTTCTCGCCGAGATAAGCACGTTTTCTGAAATGCCGCTCTCCCGTCACTCTGGTTAAAGTGTTATGAAAAAAAAGGCTGTTGGGGGCTAGGGAGTATCGAGTTGATCATTATACATGAAGAAATAACCAATTTCATCGTTTGGTTTATGTTTTACACGCGTTTTAAATTTTATTGCCGAAATCGCTTTTTCTCGCCGAGATAAGCACGTTTTCTGAAATGCCGCTCTCCCGTCACTCTGGTTAAAGTGTTATGAAAAAAAAGGCTGTTGGGGGCTAGGGAGTATCGAGTTGATCATTATACATGAAGAAATAACCAATTTCATCGTTTGGTTTATGTTTTACACGCGTTTTAAATTTTATTGCCGAAATCGCTTTTTCTCGCCGAGATAAGCACGTTTTCTGAAATGCCGCTCTCCCGTCACTCTGGTTAAAGTGTTATGAAAAAAAAGGCTGTTGGGGGCTAGGGAGTATCGAGTTGATCATTATACATGAAGAAATAACCAATTTCATCGTTTGGTTTATGTTTTACACGCGTTTTAAATTTTATTGCCGAAATCGCTTTTTCTCGCCGAGATAAGCACGTTTTCTGAAATGCCGCTCTCCCGTCACTCTGGTTAAAGTGTTATGAAAAAAAAGGCTGTTGGGGGCTAGGGAGTATCGAGTTGATCATTATACATGAAGAAATAACCAATTTCATCGTTTGGTTTATGTTTTACACGCGTTTTAAATTTTATTGCCGAAATCGCTTTTTCTCGCCGAGATAAGCACGTTTTCTGAAATGCCGCTCTCCCGTCACTCTGGTTAAAGTGTTATGAAAAAAAAGGCTGTTGGGGGCTAGGGAGTATCGAGTTGATCATTATACATGAAGAAATAACCAATTTCATCGTTTGGTTTATGTTTTACACGCGTTTTAAATTTTATTGCCGAAATCGCTTTTTCTCGCCGAGATAAGCACGTTTTCTGAAATGCCGCTCTCCCGTCACTCTGGTTAAAGTGTTATGAAAAAAAAGGCTGTTGGGGGCTAGGGAGTATCGAGTTGATCATTATACATGAAGAAATAACCAATTTCATCGTTTGGTTTATGTTTTACACGCGTTTTAAATTTTATTGCCGAAATCGCTTTTTCTCGCCGAGATAAGCACGTTTTCTGAAATGCCGCTCTCCCGTCACTCTGGTTAAAGTGTTATGAAAAAAAAGGCTGTTGGGGGCTAGGGAGTATCGAGTTGATCATTATACATGAAGAAATAACCAATTTCATCGTTTGGTTTATGTTTTACACGCGTTTTAAATTTTATTGCCGAAATCGCTTTTTCTCGCCGAGATAAGCACGTTTTCTGAAATGCCGCTCTCCCGTCACTCTGGTTAAAGTGTTATGAAAAAAAAGGCTGTTGGGGGCTAGGGAGTATCGAGTTGATCATTATACATGAAGAAATAACCAATTTCATCGTTTGGTTTATGTTTTACACGCGTTTTAAATTTTATTGCCGAAATCGCTTTTTCTCGCCGAGATAAGCACGTTTTCTGAAATGCCGCTCTCCCGTCACTCTGGTTAAAGTGTTATGAAAAAAAAGGCTGTTGGGGGCTAGGGAGTATCGAGTTGATCATTATACATGAAGAAATAACCAATTTCATCGTTTGGTTTATGTTTTACACGCGTTTTAAATTTTATTGCCGAAATCGCTTTTTCTCGCCGAGATAAGCACGTTTTCTGAAATGCCGCTCTCCCGTCACTCTGGTTAAAGTGTTATGAAAAAAAAGGCTGTTGGGGGCTAGGGAGTATCGAGTTGATCATTATACATGAAGAAATAACCAATTTCATCGTTTGGTTTATGTTTTACACGCGTTTTAAATTTTATTGCCGAAATCGCTTTTTCTCGCCGAGATAAGCACGTTTTCTGAAATGCCGCTCTCCCGTCACTCTGGTTAAAGTGTTATGAAAAAAAAGGCTGTTGGGGGCTAGGGAGTATCGAGTTGATCATTATACATGAAGAAATAACCAATTTCATCGTTTGGTTTATGTTTTACACGCGTTTTAAATTTTATTGCCGAAATCGCTTTTTCTCGCCGAGATAAGCACGTTTTCTGAAATGCCGCTCTCCCGTCACTCTGGTTAAAGTGTTATGAAAAAAAAGGCTGTTGGGGGCTAGGGAGTATCGAGTTGATCATTATACATGAAGAAATAACCAATTTCATCGTTTGGTTTATGTTTTACACGCGTTTTAAATTTTATTGCCGAAATCGCTTTTTCTCGCCGAGATAAGCACGTTTTCTGAAATGCCGCTCTCCCGTCACTCTGGTTAAAGTGTTATGAAAAAAAAGGCTGTTGGGGGCTAGGGAGTATCGAGTTGATCATTATACATGAAGAAATAACCAATTTCATCGTTTGGTTTATGTTTTACACGCGTTTTAAATTTTATTGCCGAAATCGCTTTTTCTCGCCGAGATAAGCACGTTTTCTGAAATGCCGCTCTCCCGTCACTCTGGTTAAAGTGTTATGAAAAAAAAGGCTGTTGGGGGCTAGGGAGTATCGAGTTGATCATTATACATGAAGAAATAACCAATTTCATCGTTTGGTTTATGTTTTACACGCGTTTTAAATTTTATTGCCGAAATCGCTTTTTCTCGCCGAGATAAGCACGTTTTCTGAAATGCCGCTCTCCCGTCACTCTGGTTAAAGTGTTATGAAAAAAAAGGCTGTTGGGGGCTAGGGAGTATCGAGTTGATCATTATACATGAAGAAATAACCAATTTCATCGTTTGGTTTATGTTTTACACGCGTTTTAAATTTTATTGCCGAAATCGCTTTTTCTCGCCGAGATAAGCACGTTTTCTGAAATGCCGCTCTCCCGTCACTCTGGTTAAAGTGTTATGAAAAAAAAGGCTGTTGGGGGCTAGGGAGTATCGAGTTGATCATTATACATGAAGAAATAACCAATTTCATCGTTTGGTTTATGTTTTACACGCGTTTTAAATTTTATTGCCGAAATCGCTTTTTCTCGCCGAGATAAGCACGTTTTCTGAAATGCCGCTCTCCCGTCACTCTGGTTAAAGTGTTATGAAAAAAAAGGCTGTTGGGGGCTAGGGAGTATCGAGTTGATCATTATACATGAAGAAATAACCAATTTCATCGTTTGGTTTATGTTTTACACGCGTTTTAAATTTTATTGCCGAAATCGCTTTTTCTCGCCGAGATAAGCACGTTTTCTGAAATGCCGCTCTCCCGTCACTCTGGTTAAAGTGTTATGAAAAAAAAGGCTGTTGGGGGCTAGGGAGTATCGAGTTGATCATTATACATGAAGAAATAACCAATTTCATCGTTTGGTTTATGTTTTACACGCGTTTTAAATTTTATTGCCGAAATCGCTTTTTCTCGCCGAGATAAGCACGTTTTCTGAAATGCCGCTCTCCCGTCACTCTGGTTAAAGTGTTATGAAAAAAAAGGCTGTTGGGGGCTAGGGAGTATCGAGTTGATCATTATACATGAAGAAATAACCAATTTCATCGTTTGGTTTATGTTTTACACGCGTTTTAAATTTTATTGCCGAAATCGCTTTTTCTCGCCGAGATAAGCACGTTTTCTGAAATGCCGCTCTCCCGTCACTCTGGTTAAAGTGTTATGAAAAAAAAGGCTGTTGGGGGCTAGGGAGTATCGAGTTGATCATTATACATGAAGAAATAACCAATTTCATCGTTTGGTTTATGTTTTACACGCGTTTTAAATTTTATTGCCGAAATCGCTTTTTCTCGCCGAGATAAGCACGTTTTCTGAAATGCCGCTCTCCCGTCACTCTGGTTAAAGTGTTATGAAAAAAAAGGCTGTTGGGGGCTAGGGAGTATCGAGTTGATCATTATACATGAAGAAATAACCAATTTCATCGTTTGGTTTATGTTTTACACGCGTTTTAAATTTTATTGCCGAAATCGCTTTTTCTCGCCGAGATAAGCACGTTTTCTGAAATGCCGCTCTCCCGTCACTCTGGTTAAAGTGTTATGAAAAAAAAGGCTGTTGGGGGCTAGGGAGTATCGAGTTGATCATTATACATGAAGAAATAACCAATTTCATCGTTTGGTTTATGTTTTACACGCGTTTTAAATTTTATTGCCGAAATCGCTTTTTCTCGCCGAGATAAGCACGTTTTCTGAAATGCCGCTCTCCCGTCACTCTGGTTAAAGTGTTATGAAAAAAAAGGCTGTTGGGGGCTAGGGAGTATCGAGTTGATCATTATACATGAAGAAATAACCAATTTCATCGTTTGGTTTATGTTTTACACGCGTTTTAAATTTTATTGCCGAAATCGCTTTTTCTCGCCGAGATAAGCACGTTTTCTGAAATGCCGCTCTCCCGTCACTCTGGTTAAAGTGTTATGAAAAAAAAGGCTGTTGGGGGCTAGGGAGTATCGAGTTGATCATTATACATGAAGAAATAACCAATTTCATCGTTTGGTTTATGTTTTACACGCGTTTTAAATTTTATTGCCGAAATCGCTTTTTCTCGCCGAGATAAGCACGTTTTCTGAAATGCCGCTCTCCCGTCACTCTGGTTAAAGTGTTATGAAAAAAAAGGCTGTTGGGGGCTAGGGAGTATCGAGTTGATCATTATACATGAAGAAATAACCAATTTCATCGTTTGGTTTATGTTTTACACGCGTTTTAAATTTTATTGCCGAAATCGCTTTTTCTCGCCGAGATAAGCACGTTTTCTGAAATGCCGCTCTCCCGTCACTCTGGTTAAAGTGTTATGAAAAAAAAGGCTGTTGGGGGCTAGGGAGTATCGAGTTGATCATTATACATGAAGAAATAACCAATTTCATCGTTTGGTTTATGTTTTACACGCGTTTTAAATTTTATTGCCGAAATCGCTTTTTCTCGCCGAGATAAGCACGTTTTCTGAAATGCCGCTCTCCCGTCACTCTGGTTAAAGTGTTATGAAAAAAAAGGCTGTTGGGGGCTAGGGAGTATCGAGTTGATCATTATACATGAAGAAATAACCAATTTCATCGTTTGGTTTATGTTTTACACGCGTTTTAAATTTTATTGCCGAAATCGCTTTTTCTCGCCGAGATAAGCACGTTTTCTGAAATGCCGCTCTCCCGTCACTCTGGTTAAAGTGTTATGAAAAAAAAGGCTGTTGGGGGCTAGGGAGTATCGAGTTGATCATTATACATGAAGAAATAACCAATTTCATCGTTTGGTTTATGTTTTACACGCGTTTTAAATTTTATTGCCGAAATCGCTTTTTCTCGCCGAGATAAGCACGTTTTCTGAAATGCCGCTCTCCCGTCACTCTGGTTAAAGTGTTATGAAAAAAAAGGCTGTTGGGGGCTAGGGAGTATCGAGTTGATCATTATACATGAAGAAATAACCAATTTCATCGTTTGGTTTATGTTTTACACGCGTTTTAAATTTTATTGCCGAAATCGCTTTTTCTCGCCGAGATAAGCACGTTTTCTGAAATGCCGCTCTCCCGTCACTCTGGTTAAAGTGTTATGAAAAAAAAGGCTGTTGGGGGCTAGGGAGTATCGAGTTGATCATTATACATGAAGAAATAACCAATTTCATCGTTTGGTTTATGTTTTACACGCGTTTTAAATTTTATTGCCGAAATCGCTTTTTCTCGCCGAGATAAGCACGTTTTCTGAAATGCCGCTCTCCCGTCACTCTGGTTAAAGTGTTATGAAAAAAAAGGCTGTTGGGGGCTAGGGAGTATCGAGTTGATCATTATACATGAAGAAATAACCAATTTCATCGTTTGGTTTATGTTTTACACGCGTTTTAAATTTTATTGCCGAAATCGCTTTTTCTCGCCGAGATAAGCACGTTTTCTGAAATGCCGCTCTCCCGTCACTCTGGTTAAAGTGTTATGAAAAAAAAGGCTGTTGGGGGCTAGGGAGTATCGAGTTGATCATTATACATGAAGAAATAACCAATTTCATCGTTTGGTTTATGTTTTACACGCGTTTTAAATTTTATTGCCGAAATCGCTTTTTCTCGCCGAGATAAGCACGTTTTCTGAAATGCCGCTCTCCCGTCACTCTGGTTAAAGTGTTATGAAAAAAAAGGCTGTTGGGGGCTAGGGAGTATCGAGTTGATCATTATACATGAAGAAATAACCAATTTCATCGTTTGGTTTATGTTTTACACGCGTTTTAAATTTTATTGCCGAAATCGCTTTTTCTCGCCGAGATAAGCACGTTTTCTGAAATGCCGCTCTCCCGTCACTCTGGTTAAAGTGTTATGAAAAAAAAGGCTGTTGGGGGCTAGGGAGTATCGAGTTGATCATTATACATGAAGAAATAACCAATTTCATCGTTTGGTTTATGTTTTACACGCGTTTTAAATTTTATTGCCGAAATCGCTTTTTCTCGCCGAGATAAGCACGTTTTCTGAAATGCCGCTCTCCCGTCACTCTGGTTAAAGTGTTATGAAAAAAAAGGCTGTTGGGGGCTAGGGAGTATCGAGTTGATCATTATACATGAAGAAATAACCAATTTCATCGTTTGGTTTATGTTTTACACGCGTTTTAAATTTTATTGCCGAAATCGCTTTTTCTCGCCGAGATAAGCACGTTTTCTGAAATGCCGCTCTCCCGTCACTCTGGTTAAAGTGTTATGAAAAAAAAGGCTGTTGGGGGCTAGGGAGTATCGAGTTGATCATTATACATGAAGAAATAACCAATTTCATCGTTTGGTTTATGTTTTACACGCGTTTTAAATTTTATTGCCGAAATCGCTTTTTCTCGCCGAGATAAGCACGTTTTCTGAAATGCCGCTCTCCCGTCACTCTGGTTAAAGTGTTATGAAAAAAAAGGCTGTTGGGGGCTAGGGAGTATCGAGTTGATCATTATACATGAAGAAATAACCAATTTCATCGTTTGGTTTATGTTTTACACGCGTTTTAAATTTTATTGCCGAAATCGCTTTTTCTCGCCGAGATAAGCACGTTTTCTGAAATGCCGCTCTCCCGTCACTCTGGTTAAAGTGTTATGAAAAAAAAGGCTGTTGGGGGCTAGGGAGTATCGAGTTGATCATTATACATGAAGAAATAACCAATTTCATCGTTTGGTTTATGTTTTACACGCGTTTTAAATTTTATTGCCGAAATCGCTTTTTCTCGCCGAGATAAGCACGTTTTCTGAAATGCCGCTCTCCCGTCACTCTGGTTAAAGTGTTATGAAAAAAAAGGCTGTTGGGGGCTAGGGAGTATCGAGTTGATCATTATACATGAAGAAATAACCAATTTCATCGTTTGGTTTATGTTTTACACGCGTTTTAAATTTTATTGCCGAAATCGCTTTTTCTCGCCGAGATAAGCACGTTTTCTGAAATGCCGCTCTCCCGTCACTCTGGTTAAAGTGTTATGAAAAAAAAGGCTGTTGGGGGCTAGGGAGTATCGAGTTGATCATTATACATGAAGAAATAACCAATTTCATCGTTTGGTTTATGTTTTACACGCGTTTTAAATTTTATTGCCGAAATCGCTTTTTCTCGCCGAGATAAGCACGTTTTCTGAAATGCCGCTCTCCCGTCACTCTGGTTAAAGTGTTATGAAAAAAAAGGCTGTTGGGGGCTAGGGAGTATCGAGTTGATCATTATACATGAAGAAATAACCAATTTCATCGTTTGGTTTATGTTTTACACGCGTTTTAAATTTTATTGCCGAAATCGCTTTTTCTCGCCGAGATAAGCACGTTTTCTGAAATGCCGCTCTCCCGTCACTCTGGTTAAAGTGTTATGAAAAAAAAGGCTGTTGGGGGCTAGGGAGTATCGAGTTGATCATTATACATGAAGAAATAACCAATTTCATCGTTTGGTTTATGTTTTACACGCGTTTTAAATTTTATTGCCGAAATCGCTTTTTCTCGCCGAGATAAGCACGTTTTCTGAAATGCCGCTCTCCCGTCACTCTGGTTAAAGTGTTATGAAAAAAAAGGCTGTTGGGGGCTAGGGAGTATCGAGTTGATCATTATACATGAAGAAATAACCAATTTCATCGTTTGGTTTATGTTTTACACGCGTTTTAAATTTTATTGCCGAAATGCTCCAGCTGGAAGTGTAAAAAGAACCGGGCTGGTTAAAAAAAGAACCGGGCTGGTTAAAAAAAGAACCGGGCGACCCGGTAAAATTGCTTAGCCGGGGCTCTGGAAGCCTAACACGGCGTGATCTTGTCCAAAAAGCCGCTGCTGAGCTCCAGCTGGAAGTGTAAAAAGAACCGGGCTGGTTAAAAAAAAGAACCGGGCGACCCAGTAAAATTGCTTAGCCGGGGCTCTGGAAGCCTAACACGGCGTGATCTTGTCCAAAAAGCCGCTGCTGAGCTCCAGCTGGAAGTGTAAAAAGAACCGGGCTGGTTAAAAAAAAGAACCGGGCGGCCCGGTAAAATTGCTTAGCCGGGGTCCTGGAAGCCTAACCCGGCGTGATACTGTGCAAAAAGCCGCTGCTGAGCTCCAGCTGGAAGTGTAAAAAGAACCGGGCTGGTTAAAAAAAAAAAAGAACCGGGCGACCCGGTAAAATTGCTTAGCCGGGGCTCTGGAAGCCTAACACGGCGTGATCTTGTCCAAAAAGCCGCTGCTGAGCTCCAGCTGGAAGTGCAAAAAGAACCGGGCTTGTTAAAAAAAAGAACCGGGCGGCCCGTTAAAATTGCTTAGCCAGGGCTCTGGAAGCCTAACCAGGCGTGATCTTGTCCAAAAAGCCGCTCGTGAGCTCCAGCTGGAAGTGTAAAAAGAACCGGGCTGGTAAAAAAAAAGAACCGGGCGGCCCGGTAAAATTGCTTAGCCGGGGCTCTGGAAGCCTAACACGGCGTGATCTTGTCCAAAAAGCCGCTCGTGAGCTCCAGCTGGAAGTGTAAAAAGAACCGGGCTGGTTCAAAAAAAAGAACCGGGCGGCCCGGTAGAATTGCTTAGCCGAGGTCCTGGAAGCCTAACCCGGCGTGATCTTGCGCAAAAAGCCGCTGCTGAGCTCCAGCTGGAAGTGTAAAAAGAACCGGGCTGGTTCAAAAAAAGAACCGGGCGGCCCGGTAAAATTGCATAGCCGGGGTCCTGGAAGCCTAACGCGGCGTGATCTTGCCCGAAAGTCGGCCTCTATACTTCCATATTAGGTACCAGGCGCTCAGAGCCAACTTGGCAAAAATTTTCTAAGTGCCCACGGCTCTGCGGGGATTGTGCGTCCGACCCGTGCCGGTTCTCCAGCCGGCCTAAAATAACGCAAAACCAGCCTCTCCCCCTGGAGCTCACAGCCAAAGGCGAAACTTTTCTAAGTGCCTACGGCTCTGCGGGCTTTTGAGTCCGCCCCGCGCCGGTTCGTCGGTCGGCCTCAAAAAGCGAAAAATCAGCCTCTCTCCCTGGAGCTCGACTCGAGTTGATTATTATACATGAAGAAATAACCAATTTCATCGTTTGGTTTATGTTTTACACGCGTTTTAAATTTTATTGCCGAAATCGCTTTTTCTCGCCGAGATAAGCACGTTTTCTGAAATGCCGCTCTCCCGTCACTCTGGTTAAAGTGTTATGAAAAAAAAGGCTGTTGGGGGCTAGGGAGTATCGAGTTGATCATTATACATGAAGAAATAACCAATTTCATCGTTTGGTTTATGTTTTACACGCGTTTTAAATTTTATTGCCGAAATCGCTTTTTCTCGCCGAGATAAGCACGTTTTCTGAAATGCCGCTCTCCCGTCACTCTGGTTAAAGTGTTATGAAAAAAAAGGCTGTTGGGGGCTAGGGAGTATCGAGTTGATCATTATACATGAAGAAATAACCAATTTCATCGTTTGGTTTATGTTTTACACGCGTTTTAAATTTTATTGCCGAAATCGCTTTTTCTCGCCGAGATAAGCACGTTTTCTGAAATGCCGCTCTCCCGTCACTCTGGTTAAAGTGTTATGAAAAAAAAGGCTGTTGGGGGCTAGGGAGTATCGAGTTGATCATTATACATGAAGAAATAACCAATTTCATCGTTTGGTTTATGTTTTACACGCGTTTTAAATTTTATTGCCGAAATCGCTTTTTCTCGCCGAGATAAGCACGTTTTCTGAAATGCCGCTCTCCCGTCACTCTGGTTAAAGTGTTATGAAAAAAAAGGCTGTTGGGGGCTAGGGAGTATCGAGTTGATCATTATACATGAAGAAATAACCAATTTCATCGTTTGGTTTATGTTTTACACGCGTTTTAAATTTTATTGCCGAAATCGCTTTTTCTCGCCGAGATAAGCACGTTTTCTGAAATGCCGCTCTCCCGTCACTCTGGTTAAAGTGTTATGAAAAAAAAGGCTGTTGGGGGCTAGGGAGTATCGAGTTGATCATTATACATGAAGAAATAACCAATTTCATCGTTTGGTTTATGTTTTACACGCGTTTTAAATTTTATTGCCGAAATCGCTTTTTCTCGCCGAGATAAGCACGTTTTCTGAAATGCCGCTCTCCCGTCACTCTGGTTAAAGTGTTATGAAAAAAAAGGCTGTTGGGGGCTAGGGAGTATCGAGTTGATCATTATACATGAAGAAATAACCAATTTCATCGTTTGGTTTATGTTTTACACGCGTTTTAAATTTTATTGCCGAAATCGCTTTTTCTCGCCGAGATAAGCACGTTTTCTGAAATGCCGCTCTCCCGTCACTCTGGTTAAAGTGTTATGAAAAAAAAGGCTGTTGGGGGCTAGGGAGTATCGAGTTGATCATTATACATGAAGAAATAACCAATTTCATCGTTTGGTTTATGTTTTACACGCGTTTTAAATTTTATTGCCGAAATCGCTTTTTCTCGCCGAGATAAGCACGTTTTCTGAAATGCCGCTCTCCCGTCACTCTGGTTAAAGTGTTATGAAAAAAAAGGCTGTTGGGGGCTAGGGAGTATCGAGTTGATCATTATACATGAAGAAATAACCAATTTCATCGTTTGGTTTATGTTTTACACGCGTTTTAAATTTTATTGCCGAAATCGCTTTTTCTCGCCGAGATAAGCACGTTTTCTGAAATGCCGCTCTCCCGTCACTCTGGTTAAAGTGTTATGAAAAAAAAGGCTGTTGGGGGCTAGGGAGTATCGAGTTGATCATTATACATGAAGAAATAACCAATTTCATCGTTTGGTTTATGTTTTACACGCGTTTTAAATTTTATTGCCGAAATCGCTTTTTCTCGCCGAGATAAGCACGTTTTCTGAAATGCCGCTCTCCCGTCACTCTGGTTAAAGTGTTATGAAAAAAAAGGCTGTTGGGGGCTAGGGAGTATCGAGTTGATCATTATACATGAAGAAATAACCAATTTCATCGTTTGGTTTATGTTTTACACGCGTTTTAAATTTTATTGCCGAAATCGCTTTTTCTCGCCGAGATAAGCACGTTTTCTGAAATGCCGCTCTCCCGTCACTCTGGTTAAAGTGTTATGAAAAAAAAGGCTGTTGGGGGCTAGGGAGTATCGAGTTGATCATTATACATGAAGAAATAACCAATTTCATCGTTTGGTTTATGTTTTACACGCGTTTTAAATTTTATTGCCGAAATCGCTTTTTCTCGCCGAGATAAGCACGTTTTCTGAAATGCCGCTCTCCCGTCACTCTGGTTAAAGTGTTATGAAAAAAAAGGCTGTTGGGGGCTAGGGAGTATCGAGTTGATCATTATACATGAAGAAATAACCAATTTCATCGTTTGGTTTATGTTTTACACGCGTTTTAAATTTTATTGCCGAAATCGCTTTTTCTCGCCGAGATAAGCACGTTTTCTGAAATGCCGCTCTCCCGTCACTCTGGTTAAAGTGTTATGAAAAAAAAGGCTGTTGGGGGCTAGGGAGTATCGAGTTGATCATTATACATGAAGAAATAACCAATTTCATCGTTTGGTTTATGTTTTACACGCGTTTTAAATTTTATTGCCGAAATCGCTTTTTCTCGCCGAGATAAGCACGTTTTCTGAAATGCCGCTCTCCCGTCACTCTGGTTAAAGTGTTATGAAAAAAAAGGCTGTTGGGGGCTAGGGAGTATCGAGTTGATCATTATACATGAAGAAATAACCAATTTCATCGTTTGGTTTATGTTTTACACGCGTTTTAAATTTTATTGCCGAAATCGCTTTTTCTCGCCGAGATAAGCACGTTTTCTGAAATGCCGCTCTCCCGTCACTCTGGTTAAAGTGTTATGAAAAAAAAGGCTGTTGGGGGCTAGGGAGTATCGAGTTGATCATTATACATGAAGAAATAACCAATTTCATCGTTTGGTTTATGTTTTACACGCGTTTTAAATTTTATTGCCGAAATCGCTTTTTCTCGCCGAGATAAGCACGTTTTCTGAAATGCCGCTCTCCCGTCACTCTGGTTAAAGTGTTATGAAAAAAAAGGCTGTTGGGGGCTAGGGAGTATCGAGTTGATCATTATACATGAAGAAATAACCAATTTCATCGTTTGGTTTATGTTTTACACGCGTTTTAAATTTTATTGCCGAAATCGCTTTTTCTCGCCGAGATAAGCACGTTTTCTGAAATGCCGCTCTCCCGTCACTCTGGTTAAAGTGTTATGAAAAAAAAGGCTGTTGGGGGCTAGGGAGTATCGAGTTGATCATTATACATGAAGAAATAACCAATTTCATCGTTTGGTTTATGTTTTACACGCGTTTTAAATTTTATTGCCGAAATCGCTTTTTCTCGCCGAGATAAGCACGTTTTCTGAAATGCCGCTCTCCCGTCACTCTGGTTAAAGTGTTATGAAAAAAAAGGCTGTTGGGGGCTAGGGAGTATCGAGTTGATCATTATACATGAAGAAATAACCAATTTCATCGTTTGGTTTATGTTTTACACGCGTTTTAAATTTTATTGCCGAAATCGCTTTTTCTCGCCGAGATAAGCACGTTTTCTGAAATGCCGCTCTCCCGTCACTCTGGTTAAAGTGTTATGAAAAAAAAGGCTGTTGGGGGCTAGGGAGTATCGAGTTGATCATTATACATGAAGAAATAACCAATTTCATCGTTTGGTTTATGTTTTACACGCGTTTTAAATTTTATTGCCGAAATCGCTTTTTCTCGCCGAGATAAGCACGTTTTCTGAAATGCCGCTCTCCCGTCACTCTGGTTAAAGTGTTATGAAAAAAAAGGCTGTTGGGGGCTAGGGAGTATCGAGTTGATCATTATACATGAAGAAATAACCAATTTCATCGTTTGGTTTATGTTTTACACGCGTTTTAAATTTTATTGCCGAAATCGCTTTTTCTCGCCGAGATAAGCACGTTTTCTGAAATGCCGCTCTCCCGTCACTCTGGTTAAAGTGTTATGAAAAAAAAGGCTGTTGGGGGCTAGGGAGTATCGAGTTGATCATTATACATGAAGAAATAACCAATTTCATCGTTTGGTTTATGTTTTACACGCGTTTTAAATTTTATTGCCGAAATCGCTTTTTCTCGCCGAGATAAGCACGTTTTCTGAAATGCCGCTCTCCCGTCACTCTGGTTAAAGTGTTATGAAAAAAAAGGCTGTTGGGGGCTAGGGAGTATCGAGTTGATCATTATACATGAAGAAATAACCAATTTCATCGTTTGGTTTATGTTTTACACGCGTTTTAAATTTTATTGCCGAAATCGCTTTTTCTCGCCGAGATAAGCACGTTTTCTGAAATGCCGCTCTCCCGTCACTCTGGTTAAAGTGTTATGAAAAAAAAGGCTGTTGGGGGCTAGGGAGTATCGAGTTGATCATTATACATGAAGAAATAACCAATTTCATCGTTTGGTTTATGTTTTACACGCGTTTTAAATTTTATTGCCGAAATCGCTTTTTCTCGCCGAGATAAGCACGTTTTCTGAAATGCCGCTCTCCCGTCACTCTGGTTAAAGTGTTATGAAAAAAAAGGCTGTTGGGGGCTAGGGAGTATCGAGTTGATCATTATACATGAAGAAATAACCAATTTCATCGTTTGGTTTATGTTTTACACGCGTTTTAAATTTTATTGCCGAAATCGCTTTTTCTCGCCGAGATAAGCACGTTTTCTGAAATGCCGCTCTCCCGTCACTCTGGTTAAAGTGTTATGAAAAAAAAGGCTGTTGGGGGCTAGGGAGTATCGAGTTGATCATTATACATGAAGAAATAACCAATTTCATCGTTTGGTTTATGTTTTACACGCGTTTTAAATTTTATTGCCGAAATCGCTTTTTCTCGCCGAGATAAGCACGTTTTCTGAAATGCCGCTCTCCCGTCACTCTGGTTAAAGTGTTATGAAAAAAAAGGCTGTTGGGGGCTAGGGAGTATCGAGTTGATCATTATACATGAAGAAATAACCAATTTCATCGTTTGGTTTATGTTTTACACGCGTTTTAAATTTTATTGCCGAAATCGCTTTTTCTCGCCGAGATAAGCACGTTTTCTGAAATGCCGCTCTCCCGTCACTCTGGTTAAAGTGTTATGAAAAAAAAGGCTGTTGGGGGCTAGGGAGTATCGAGTTGATCATTATACATGAAGAAATAACCAATTTCATCGTTTGGTTTATGTTTTACACGCGTTTTAAATTTTATTGCCGAAATCGCTTTTTCTCGCCGAGATAAGCACGTTTTCTGAAATGCCGCTCTCCCGTCACTCTGGTTAAAGTGTTATGAAAAAAAAGGCTGTTGGGGGCTAGGGAGTATCGAGTTGATCATTATACATGAAGAAATAACCAATTTCATCGTTTGGTTTATGTTTTACACGCGTTTTAAATTTTATTGCCGAAATCGCTTTTTCTCGCCGAGATAAGCACGTTTTCTGAAATGCCGCTCTCCCGTCACTCTGGTTAAAGTGTTATGAAAAAAAAGGCTGTTGGGGGCTAGGGAGTATCGAGTTGATCATTATACATGAAGAAATAACCAATTTCATCGTTTGGTTTATGTTTTACACGCGTTTTAAATTTTATTGCCGAAATCGCTTTTTCTCGCCGAGATAAGCACGTTTTCTGAAATGCCGCTCTCCCGTCACTCTGGTTAAAGTGTTATGAAAAAAAAGGCTGTTGGGGGCTAGGGAGTATCGAGTTGATCATTATACATGAAGAAATAACCAATTTCATCGTTTGGTTTATGTTTTACACGCGTTTTAAATTTTATTGCCGAAATCGCTTTTTCTCGCCGAGATAAGCACGTTTTCTGAAATGCCGCTCTCCCGTCACTCTGGTTAAAGTGTTATGAAAAAAAAGGCTGTTGGGGGCTAGGGAGTATCGAGTTGATCATTATACATGAAGAAATAACCAATTTCATCGTTTGGTTTATGTTTTACACGCGTTTTAAATTTTATTGCCGAAATCGCTTTTTCTCGCCGAGATAAGCACGTTTTCTGAAATGCCGCTCTCCCGTCACTCTGGTTAAAGTGTTATGAAAAAAAAGGCTGTTGGGGGCTAGGGAGTATCGAGTTGATCATTATACATGAAGAAATAACCAATTTCATCGTTTGGTTTATGTTTTACACGCGTTTTAAATTTTATTGCCGAAATCGCTTTTTCTCGCCGAGATAAGCACGTTTTCTGAAATGCCGCTCTCCCGTCACTCTGGTTAAAGTGTTATGAAAAAAAAGGCTGTTGGGGGCTAGGGAGTATCGAGTTGATCATTATACATGAAGAAATAACCAATTTCATCGTTTGGTTTATGTTTTACACGCGTTTTAAATTTTATTGCCGAAATCGCTTTTTCTCGCCGAGATAAGCACGTTTTCTGAAATGCCGCTCTCCCGTCACTCTGGTTAAAGTGTTATGAAAAAAAAGGCTGTTGGGGGCTAGGGAGTATCGAGTTGATCATTATACATGAAGAAATAACCAATTTCATCGTTTGGTTTATGTTTTACACGCGTTTTAAATTTTATTGCCGAAATCGCTTTTTCTCGCCGAGATAAGCACGTTTTCTGAAATGCCGCTCTCCCGTCACTCTGGTTAAAGTGTTATGAAAAAAAAGGCTGTTGGGGGCTAGGGAGTATCGAGTTGATCATTATACATGAAGAAATAACCAATTTCATCGTTTGGTTTATGTTTTACACGCGTTTTAAATTTTATTGCCGAAATCGCTTTTTCTCGCCGAGATAAGCACGTTTTCTGAAATGCCGCTCTCCCGTCACTCTGGTTAAAGTGTTATGAAAAAAAAGGCTGTTGGGGGCTAGGGAGTATCGAGTTGATCATTATACATGAAGAAATAACCAATTTCATCGTTTGGTTTATGTTTTACACGCGTTTTAAATTTTATTGCCGAAATCGCTTTTTCTCGCCGAGATAAGCACGTTTTCTGAAATGCCGCTCTCCCGTCACTCTGGTTAAAGTGTTATGAAAAAAAAGGCTGTTGGGGGCTAGGGAGTATCGAGTTGATCATTATACATGAAGAAATAACCAATTTCATCGTTTGGTTTATGTTTTACACGCGTTTTAAATTTTATTGCCGAAATCGCTTTTTCTCGCCGAGATAAGCACGTTTTCTGAAATGCCGCTCTCCCGTCACTCTGGTTAAAGTGTTATGAAAAAAAAGGCTGTTGGGGGCTAGGGAGTATCGAGTTGATCATTATACATGAAGAAATAACCAATTTCATCGTTTGGTTTATGTTTTACACGCGTTTTAAATTTTATTGCCGAAATCGCTTTTTCTCGCCGAGATAAGCACGTTTTCTGAAATGCCGCTCTCCCGTCACTCTGGTTAAAGTGTTATGAAAAAAAAGGCTGTTGGGGGCTAGGGAGTATCGAGTTGATCATTATACATGAAGAAATAACCAATTTCATCGTTTGGTTTATGTTTTACACGCGTTTTAAATTTTATTGCCGAAATCGCTTTTTCTCGCCGAGATAAGCACGTTTTCTGAAATGCCGCTCTCCCGTCACTCTGGTTAAAGTGTTATGAAAAAAAAGGCTGTTGGGGGCTAGGGAGTATCGAGTTGATCATTATACATGAAGAAATAACCAATTTCATCGTTTGGTTTATGTTTTACACGCGTTTTAAATTTTATTGCCGAAATCGCTTTTTCTCGCCGAGATAAGCACGTTTTCTGAAATGCCGCTCTCCCGTCACTCTGGTTAAAGTGTTATGAAAAAAAAGGCTGTTGGGGGCTAGGGAGTATCGAGTTGATCATTATACATGAAGAAATAACCAATTTCATCGTTTGGTTTATGTTTTACACGCGTTTTAAATTTTATTGCCGAAATCGCTTTTTCTCGCCGAGATAAGCACGTTTTCTGAAATGCCGCTCTCCCGTCACTCTGGTTAAAGTGTTATGAAAAAAAAGGCTGTTGGGGGCTAGGGAGTATCGAGTTGATCATTATACATGAAGAAATAACCAATTTCATCGTTTGGTTTATGTTTTACACGCGTTTTAAATTTTATTGCCGAAATCGCTTTTTCTCGCCGAGATAAGCACGTTTTCTGAAATGCCGCTCTCCCGTCACTCTGGTTAAAGTGTTATGAAAAAAAAGGCTGTTGGGGGCTAGGGAGTATCGAGTTGATCATTATACATGAAGAAATAACCAATTTCATCGTTTGGTTTATGTTTTACACGCGTTTTAAATTTTATTGCCGAAATCGCTTTTTCTCGCCGAGATAAGCACGTTTTCTGAAATGCCGCTCTCCCGTCACTCTGGTTAAAGTGTTATGAAAAAAAAGGCTGTTGGGGGCTAGGGAGTATCGAGTTGATCATTATACATGAAGAAATAACCAATTTCATCGTTTGGTTTATGTTTTACACGCGTTTTAAATTTTATTGCCGAAATCGCTTTTTCTCGCCGAGATAAGCACGTTTTCTGAAATGCCGCTCTCCCGTCACTCTGGTTAAAGTGTTATGAAAAAAAAGGCTGTTGGGGGCTAGGGAGTATCGAGTTGATCATTATACATGAAGAAATAACCAATTTCATCGTTTGGTTTATGTTTTACACGCGTTTTAAATTTTATTGCCGAAATCGCTTTTTCTCGCCGAGATAAGCACGTTTTCTGAAATGCCGCTCTCCCGTCACTCTGGTTAAAGTGTTATGAAAAAAAAGGCTGTTGGGGGCTAGGGAGTATCGAGTTGATCATTATACATGAAGAAATAACCAATTTCATCGTTTGGTTTATGTTTTACACGCGTTTTAAATTTTATTGCCGAAATCGCTTTTTCTCGCCGAGATAAGCACGTTTTCTGAAATGCCGCTCTCCCGTCACTCTGGTTAAAGTGTTATGAAAAAAAAGGCTGTTGGGGGCTAGGGAGTATCGAGTTGATCATTATACATGAAGAAATAACCAATTTCATCGTTTGGTTTATGTTTTACACGCGTTTTAAATTTTATTGCCGAAATCGCTTTTTCTCGCCGAGATAAGCACGTTTTCTGAAATGCCGCTCTCCCGTCACTCTGGTTAAAGTGTTATGAAAAAAAAGGCTGTTGGGGGCTAGGGAGTATCGAGTTGATCATTATACATGAAGAAATAACCAATTTCATCGTTTGGTTTATGTTTTACACGCGTTTTAAATTTTATTGCCGAAATCGCTTTTTCTCGCCGAGATAAGCACGTTTTCTGAAATGCCGCTCTCCCGTCACTCTGGTTAAAGTGTTATGAAAAAAAAGGCTGTTGGGGGCTAGGGAGTATCGAGTTGATCATTATACATGAAGAAATAACCAATTTCATCGTTTGGTTTATGTTTTACACGCGTTTTAAATTTTATTGCCGAAATCGCTTTTTCTCGCCGAGATAAGCACGTTTTCTGAAATGCCGCTCTCCCGTCACTCTGGTTAAAGTGTTATGAAAAAAAAGGCTGTTGGGGGCTAGGGAGTATCGAGTTGATCATTATACATGAAGAAATAACCAATTTCATCGTTTGGTTTATGTTTTACACGCGTTTTAAATTTTATTGCCGAAATCGCTTTTTCTCGCCGAGATAAGCACGTTTTCTGAAATGCCGCTCTCCCGTCACTCTGGTTAAAGTGTTATGAAAAAAAAGGCTGTTGGGGGCTAGGGAGTATCGAGTTGATCATTATACATGAAGAAATAACCAATTTCATCGTTTGGTTTATGTTTTACACGCGTTTTAAATTTTATTGCCGAAATCGCTTTTTCTCGCCGAGATAAGCACGTTTTCTGAAATGCCGCTCTCCCGTCACTCTGGTTAAAGTGTTATGAAAAAAAAGGCTGTTGGGGGCTAGGGAGTATCGAGTTGATCATTATACATGAAGAAATAACCAATTTCATCGTTTGGTTTATGTTTTACACGCGTTTTAAATTTTATTGCCGAAATCGCTTTTTCTCGCCGAGATAAGCACGTTTTCTGAAATGCCGCTCTCCCGTCACTCTGGTTAAAGTGTTATGAAAAAAAAGGCTGTTGGGGGCTAGGGAGTATCGAGTTGATCATTATACATGAAGAAATAACCAATTTCATCGTTTGGTTTATGTTTTACACGCGTTTTAAATTTTATTGCCGAAATCGCTTTTTCTCGCCGAGATAAGCACGTTTTCTGAAATGCCGCTCTCCCGTCACTCTGGTTAAAGTGTTATGAAAAAAAAGGCTGTTGGGGGCTAGGGAGTATCGAGTTGATCATTATACATGAAGAAATAACCAATTTCATCGTTTGGTTTATGTTTTACACGCGTTTTAAATTTTATTGCCGAAATCGCTTTTTCTCGCCGAGATAAGCACGTTTTCTGAAATGCCGCTCTCCCGTCACTCTGGTTAAAGTGTTATGAAAAAAAAGGCTGTTGGGGGCTAGGGAGTATCGAGTTGATCATTATACATGAAGAAATAACCAATTTCATCGTTTGGTTTATGTTTTACACGCGTTTTAAATTTTATTGCCGAAATCGCTTTTTCTCGCCGAGATAAGCACGTTTTCTGAAATGCCGCTCTCCCGTCACTCTGGTTAAAGTGTTATGAAAAAAAAGGCTGTTGGGGGCTAGGGAGTATCGAGTTGATCATTATACATGAAGAAATAACCAATTTCATCGTTTGGTTTATGTTTTACACGCGTTTTAAATTTTATTGCCGAAATCGCTTTTTCTCGCCGAGATAAGCACGTTTTCTGAAATGCCGCTCTCCCGTCACTCTGGTTAAAGTGTTATGAAAAAAAAGGCTGTTGGGGGCTAGGGAGTATCGAGTTGATCATTATACATGAAGAAATAACCAATTTCATCGTTTGGTTTATGTTTTACACGCGTTTTAAATTTTATTGCCGAAATCGCTTTTTCTCGCCGAGATAAGCACGTTTTCTGAAATGCCGCTCTCCCGTCACTCTGGTTAAAGTGTTATGAAAAAAAAGGCTGTTGGGGGCTAGGGAGTATCGAGTTGATCATTATACATGAAGAAATAACCAATTTCATCGTTTGGTTTATGTTTTACACGCGTTTTAAATTTTATTGCCGAAATCGCTTTTTCTCGCCGAGATAAGCACGTTTTCTGAAATGCCGCTCTCCCGTCACTCTGGTTAAAGTGTTATGAAAAAAAAGGCTGTTGGGGGCTAGGGAGTATCGAGTTGATCATTATACATGAAGAAATAACCAATTTCATCGTTTGGTTTATGTTTTACACGCGTTTTAAATTTTATTGCCGAAATCGCTTTTTCTCGCCGAGATAAGCACGTTTTCTGAAATGCCGCTCTCCCGTCACTCTGGTTAAAGTGTTATGAAAAAAAAGGCTGTTGGGGGCTAGGGAGTATCGAGTTGATCATTATACATGAAGAAATAACCAATTTCATCGTTTGGTTTATGTTTTACACGCGTTTTAAATTTTATTGCCGAAATCGCTTTTTCTCGCCGAGATAAGCACGTTTTCTGAAATGCCGCTCTCCCGTCACTCTGGTTAAAGTGTTATGAAAAAAAAGGCTGTTGGGGGCTAGGGAGTATCGAGTTGATCATTATACATGAAGAAATAACCAATTTCATCGTTTGGTTTATGTTTTACACGCGTTTTAAATTTTATTGCCGAAATCGCTTTTTCTCGCCGAGATAAGCACGTTTTCTGAAATGCCGCTCTCCCGTCACTCTGGTTAAAGTGTTATGAAAAAAAAGGCTGTTGGGGGCTAGGGAGTATCGAGTTGATCATTATACATGAAGAAATAACCAATTTCATCGTTTGGTTTATGTTTTACACGCGTTTTAAATTTTATTGCCGAAATCGCTTTTTCTCGCCGAGATAAGCACGTTTTCTGAAATGCCGCTCTCCCGTCACTCTGGTTAAAGTGTTATGAAAAAAAAGGCTGTTGGGGGCTAGGGAGTATCGAGTTGATCATTATACATGAAGAAATAACCAATTTCATCGTTTGGTTTATGTTTTACACGCGTTTTAAATTTTATTGCCGAAATCGCTTTTTCTCGCCGAGATAAGCACGTTTTCTGAAATGCCGCTCTCCCGTCACTCTGGTTAAAGTGTTATGAAAAAAAAGGCTGTTGGGGGCTAGGGAGTATCGAGTTGATCATTATACATGAAGAAATAACCAATTTCATCGTTTGGTTTATGTTTTACACGCGTTTTAAATTTTATTGCCGAAATCGCTTTTTCTCGCCGAGATAAGCACGTTTTCTGAAATGCCGCTCTCCCGTCACTCTGGTTAAAGTGTTATGAAAAAAAAGGCTGTTGGGGGCTAGGGAGTATCGAGTTGATCATTATACATGAAGAAATAACCAATTTCATCGTTTGGTTTATGTTTTACACGCGTTTTAAATTTTATTGCCGAAATCGCTTTTTGCTCGCCGAGATAAGCACGTTTTCTGAAATGCCGCTCTCCCGTCACTCTGGTTAAAGTGTTATGAAAAAAAAGGCTGTTGGGGGCTAGGGAGTATCGAGTTGATCATTATACATGAAGAAATAACCAATTTCATCGTTTGGTTTATGTTTTACACGCGTTTTAAATTTTATTGCCGAAATCGCTTTTTCTCGCCGAGATAAGCACGTTTTCTGAAATGCCGCTCTCCCGTCACTCTGGTTAAAGTGTTATGAAAAAAAAGGCTGTTGGGGGCTAGGGAGTATCGAGTTGATCATTATACATGAAGAAATAACCAATTTCATCGTTTGGTTTATGTTTTACACGCGTTTTAAATTTTATTGCCGAAATCGCTTTTTCTCGCCGAGATAAGCACGTTTTCTGAAATGCCGCTCTCCCGTCACTCTGGTTAAAGTGTTATGAAAAAAAAGGCTGTTGGGGGCTAGGGAGTATCGAGTTGATCATTATACATGAAGAAATAACCAATTTCATCGTTTGGTTTATGTTTTACACGCGTTTTAAATTTTATTGCCGAAATCGCTTTTTCTCGCCGAGATAAGCACGTTTTCTGAAATGCCGCTCTCCCGTCACTCTGGTTAAAGTGTTATGAAAAAAAAGGCTGTTGGGGGCTAGGGAGTATCGAGTTGATCATTATACATGAAGAAATAACCAATTTCATCGTTTGGTTTATGTTTTACACGCGTTTTAAATTTTATTGCCGAAATCGCTTTTTCTCGCCGAGATAAGCACGTTTTCTGAAATGCCGCTCTCCCGTCACTCTGGTTAAAGTGTTATGAAAAAAAAGGCTGTTGGGGGCTAGGGAGTATCGAGTTGATCATTATACATGAAGAAATAACCAATTTCATCGTTTGGTTTATGTTTTACACGCGTTTTAAATTTTATTGCCGAAATCGCTTTTTCTCGCCGAGATAAGCACGTTTTCTGAAATGCCGCTCTCCCGTCACTCTGGTTAAAGTGTTATGAAAAAAAAGGCTGTTGGGGGCTAGGGAGTATCGAGTTGATCATTATACATGAAGAAATAACCAATTTCATCGTTTGGTTTATGTTTTACACGCGTTTTAAATTTTATTGCCGAAATCGCTTTTTCTCGCCGAGATAAGCACGTTTTCTGAAATGCCGCTCTCCCGTCACTCTGGTTAAAGTGTTATGAAAAAAAAGGCTGTTGGGGGCTAGGGAGTATCGAGTTGATCATTATACATGAAGAAATAACCAATTTCATCGTTTGGTTTATGTTTTACACGCGTTTTAAATTTTATTGCCGAAATCGCTTTTTCTCGCCGAGATAAGCACGTTTTCTGAAATGCCGCTCTCCCGTCACTCTGGTTAAAGTGTTATGAAAAAAAAGGCTGTTGGGGGCTAGGGAGTATCGAGTTGATCATTATACATGAAGAAATAACCAATTTCATCGTTTGGTTTATGTTTTACACGCGTTTTAAATTTTATTGCCGAAATCGCTTTTTCTCGCCGAGATAAGCACGTTTTCTGAAATGCCGCTCTCCCGTCACTCTGGTTAAAGTGTTATGAAAAAAAAGGCTGTTGGGGGCTAGGGAGTATCGAGTTGATCATTATACATGAAGAAATAACCAATTTCATCGTTTGGTTTATGTTTTACACGCGTTTTAAATTTTATTGCCGAAATCGCTTTTTCTCGCCGAGATAAGCACGTTTTCTGAAATGCCGCTCTCCCGTCACTCTGGTTAAAGTGTTATGAAAAAAAAGGCTGTTGGGGGCTAGGGAGTATCGAGTTGATCATTATACATGAAGAAATAACCAATTTCATCGTTTGGTTTATGTTTTACACGCGTTTTAAATTTTATTGCCGAAATCGCTTTTTCTCGCCGAGATAAGCACGTTTTCTGAAATGCCGCTCTCCCGTCACTCTGGTTAAAGTGTTATGAAAAAAAAGGCTGTTGGGGGCTAGGGAGTATCGAGTTGATCATTATACATGAAGAAATAACCAATTTCATCGTTTGGTTTATGTTTTACACGCGTTTTAAATTTTATTGCCGAAATCGCTTTTTCTCGCCGAGATAAGCACGTTTTCTGAAATGCCGCTCTCCCGTCACTCTGGTTAAAGTGTTATGAAAAAAAAGGCTGTTGGGGGCTAGGGAGTATCGAGTTGATCATTATACATGAAGAAATAACCAATTTCATCGTTTGGTTTATGTTTTACACGCGTTTTAAATTTTATTGCCGAAATCGCTTTTTCTCGCCGAGATAAGCACGTTTTCTGAAATGCCGCTCTCCCGTCACTCTGGTTAAAGTGTTATGAAAAAAAAGGCTGTTGGGGGCTAGGGAGTATCGAGTTGATCATTATACATGAAGAAATAACCAATTTCATCGTTTGGTTTATGTTTTACACGCGTTTTAAATTTTATTGCCGAAATCGCTTTTTCTCGCCGAGATAAGCACGTTTTCTGAAATGCCGCTCTCCCGTCACTCTGGTTAAAGTGTTATGAAAAAAAAGGCTGTTGGGGGCTAGGGAGTATCGAGTTGATCATTATACATGAAGAAATAACCAATTTCATCGTTTGGTTTATGTTTTACACGCGTTTTAAATTTTATTGCCGAAATCGCTTTTTCTCGCCGAGATAAGCACGTTTTCTGAAATGCCGCTCTCCCGTCACTCTGGTTAAAGTGTTATGAAAAAAAAGGCTGTTGGGGGCTAGGGAGTATCGAGTTGATCATTATACATGAAGAAATAACCAATTTCATCGTTTGGTTTATGTTTTACACGCGTTTTAAATTTTATTGCCGAAATCGCTTTTTCTCGCCGAGATAAGCACGTTTTCTGAAATGCCGCTCTCCCGTCACTCTGGTTAAAGTGTTATGAAAAAAAAGGCTGTTGGGGGCTAGGGAGTATCGAGTTGATCATTATACATGAAGAAATAACCAATTTCATCGTTTGGTTTATGTTTTACACGCGTTTTAAATTTTATTGCCGAAATCGCTTTTTCTCGCCGAGATAAGCACGTTTTCTGAAATGCCGCTCTCCCGTCACTCTGGTTAAAGTGTTATGAAAAAAAAGGCTGTTGGGGGCTAGGGAGTATCGAGTTGATCATTATACATGAAGAAATAACCAATTTCATCGTTTGGTTTATGTTTTACACGCGTTTTAAATTTTATTGCCGAAATCGCTTTTTCTCGCCGAGATAAGCACGTTTTCTGAAATGCCGCTCTCCCGTCACTCTGGTTAAAGTGTTATGAAAAAAAAGGCTGTTGGGGGCTAGGGAGTATCGAGTTGATCATTATACATGAAGAAATAACCAATTTCATCGTTTGGTTTATGTTTTACACGCGTTTTAAATTTTATTGCCGAAATCGCTTTTTCTCGCCGAGATAAGCACGTTTTCTGAAATGCCGCTCTCCCGTCACTCTGGTTAAAGTGTTATGAAAAAAAAGGCTGTTGGGGGCTAGGGAGTATCGAGTTGATCATTATACATGAAGAAATAACCAATTTCATCGTTTGGTTTATGTTTTACACGCGTTTTAAATTTTATTGCCGAAATCGCTTTTTCTCGCCGAGATAAGCACGTTTTCTGAAATGCCGCTCTCCCGTCACTCTGGTTAAAGTGTTATGAAAAAAAAGGCTGTTGGGGGCTAGGGAGTATCGAGTTGATCATTATACATGAAGAAATAACCAATTTCATCGTTTGGTTTATGTTTTACACGCGTTTTAAATTTTATTGCCGAAATCGCTTTTTCTCGCCGAGATAAGCACGTTTTCTGAAATGCCGCTCTCCCGTCACTCTGGTTAAAGTGTTATGAAAAAAAAGGCTGTTGGGGGCTAGGGAGTATCGAGTTGATCATTATACATGAAGAAATAACCAATTTCATCGTTTGGTTTATGTTTTACACGCGTTTTAAATTTTATTGCCGAAATCGCTTTTTCTCGCCGAGATAAGCACGTTTTCTGAAATGCCGCTCTCCCGTCACTCTGGTTAAAGTGTTATGAAAAAAAAGGCTGTTGGGGGCTAGGGAGTATCGAGTTGATCATTATACATGAAGAAATAACCAATTTCATCGTTTGGTTTATGTTTTACACGCGTTTTAAATTTTATTGCCGAAATCGCTTTTTCTCGCCGAGATAAGCACGTTTTCTGAAATGCCGCTCTCCCGTCACTCTGGTTAAAGTGTTATGAAAAAAAAGGCTGTTGGGGGCTAGGGAGTATCGAGTTGATCATTATACATGAAGAAATAACCAATTTCATCGTTTGGTTTATGTTTTACACGCGTTTTAAATTTTATTGCCGAAATCGCTTTTTCTCGCCGAGATAAGCACGTTTTCTGAAATGCCGCTCTCCCGTCACTCTGGTTAAAGTGTTATGAAAAAAAAGGCTGTTGGGGGCTAGGGAGTATCGAGTTGATCATTATACATGAAGAAATAACCAATTTCATCGTTTGGTTTATGTTTTACACGCGTTTTAAATTTTATTGCCGAAATCGCTTTTTCTCGCCGAGATAAGCACGTTTTCTGAAATGCCGCTCTCCCGTCACTCTGGTTAAAGTGTTATGAAAAAAAAGGCTGTTGGGGGCTAGGGAGTATCGAGTTGATCATTATACATGAAGAAATAACCAATTTCATCGTTTGGTTTATGTTTTACACGCGTTTTAAATTTTATTGCCGAAATCGCTTTTTCTCGCCGAGATAAGCACGTTTTCTGAAATGCCGCTCTCCCGTCACTCTGGTTAAAGTGTTATGAAAAAAAAGGCTGTTGGGGGCTAGGGAGTATCGAGTTGATCATTATACATGAAGAAATAACCAATTTCATCGTTTGGTTTATGTTTTACACGCGTTTTAAATTTTATTGCCGAAATCGCTTTTTCTCGCCGAGATAAGCACGTTTTCTGAAATGCCGCTCTCCCGTCACTCTGGTTAAAGTGTTATGAAAAAAAAGGCTGTTGGGGGCTAGGGAGTATCGAGTTGATCATTATACATGAAGAAATAACCAATTTCATCGTTTGGTTTATGTTTTACACGCGTTTTAAATTTTATTGCCGAAATCGCTTTTTCTCGCCGAGATAAGCACGTTTTCTGAAATGCCGCTCTCCCGTCACTCTGGTTAAAGTGTTATGAAAAAAAAGGCTGTTGGGGGCTAGGGAGTATCGAGTTGATCATTATACATGAAGAAATAACCAATTTCATCGTTTGGTTTATGTTTTACACGCGTTTTAAATTTTATTGCCGAAATCGCTTTTTCTCGCCGAGATAAGCACGTTTTCTGAAATGCCGCTCTCCCGTCACTCTGGTTAAAGTGTTATGAAAAAAAAGGCTGTTGGGGGCTAGGGAGTATCGAGTTGATCATTATACATGAAGAAATAACCAATTTCATCGTTTGGTTTATGTTTTACACGCGTTTTAAATTTTATTGCCGAAATCGCTTTTTCTCGCCGAGATAAGCACGTTTTCTGAAATGCCGCTCTCCCGTCACTCTGGTTAAAGTGTTATGAAAAAAAAGGCTGTTGGGGGCTAGGGAGTATCGAGTTGATCATTATACATGAAGAAATAACCAATTTCATCGTTTGGTTTATGTTTTACACGCGTTTTAAATTTTATTGCCGAAATCGCTTTTTCTCGCCGAGATAAGCACGTTTTCTGAAATGCCGCTCTCCCGTCACTCTGGTTAAAGTGTTATGAAAAAAAAGGCTGTTGGGGGCTAGGGAGTATCGAGTTGATCATTATACATGAAGAAATAACCAATTTCATCGTTTGGTTTATGTTTTACACGCGTTTTAAATTTTATTGCCGAAATCGCTTTTTCTCGCCGAGATAAGCACGTTTTCTGAAATGCCGCTCTCCCGTCACTCTGGTTAAAGTGTTATGAAAAAAAAGGCTGTTGGGGGCTAGGGAGTATCGAGTTGATCATTATACATGAAGAAATAACCAATTTCATCGTTTGGTTTATGTTTTACACGCGTTTTAAATTTTATTGCCGAAATCGCTTTTTCTCGCCGAGATAAGCACGTTTTCTGAAATGCCGCTCTCCCGTCACTCTGGTTAAAGTGTTATGAAAAAAAAGGCTGTTGGGGGCTAGGGAGTATCGAGTTGATCATTATACATGAAGAAATAACCAATTTCATCGTTTGGTTTATGTTTTACACGCGTTTTAAATTTTATTGCCGAAATCGCTTTTTCTCGCCGAGATAAGCACGTTTTCTGAAATGCCGCTCTCCCGTCACTCTGGTTAAAGTGTTATGAAAAAAAAGGCTGTTGGGGGCTAGGGAGTATCGAGTTGATCATTATACATGAAGAAATAACCAATTTCATCGTTTGGTTTATGTTTTACACGCGTTTTAAATTTTATTGCCGAAATCGCTTTTTCTCGCCGAGATAAGCACGTTTTCTGAAATGCCGCTCTCCCGTCACTCTGGTTAAAGTGTTATGAAAAAAAAGGCTGTTGGGGGCTAGGGAGTATCGAGTTGATCATTATACATGAAGAAATAACCAATTTCATCGTTTGGTTTATGTTTTACACGCGTTTTAAATTTTATTGCCGAAATCGCTTTTTCTCGCCGAGATAAGCACGTTTTCTGAAATGCCGCTCTCCCGTCACTCTGGTTAAAGTGTTATGAAAAAAAAGGCTGTTGGGGGCTAGGGAGTATCGAGTTGATCATTATACATGAAGAAATAACCAATTTCATCGTTTGGTTTATGTTTTACACGCGTTTTAAATTTTATTGCCGAAATCGCTTTTTCTCGCCGAGATAAGCACGTTTTCTGAAATGCCGCTCTCCCGTCACTCTGGTTAAAGTGTTATGAAAAAAAAGGCTGTTGGGGGCTAGGGAGTATCGAGTTGATCATTATACATGAAGAAATAACCAATTTCATCGTTTGGTTTATGTTTTACACGCGTTTTAAATTTTATTGCCGAAATCGCTTTTTCTCGCCGAGATAAGCACGTTTTCTGAAATGCCGCTCTCCCGTCACTCTGGTTAAAGTGTTATGAAAAAAAAGGCTGTTGGGGGCTAGGGAGTATCGAGTTGATCATTATACATGAAGAAATAACCAATTTCATCGTTTGGTTTATGTTTTACACGCGTTTTAAATTTTATTGCCGAAATCGCTTTTTCTCGCCGAGATAAGCACGTTTTCTGAAATGCCGCTCTCCCGTCACTCTGGTTAAAGTGTTATGAAAAAAAAGGCTGTTGGGGGCTAGGGAGTATCGAGTTGATCATTATACATGAAGAAATAACCAATTTCATCGTTTGGTTTATGTTTTACACGCGTTTTAAATTTTATTGCCGAAATCGCTTTTTCTCGCCGAGATAAGCACGTTTTCTGAAATGCCGCTCTCCCGTCACTCTGGTTAAAGTGTTATGAAAAAAAAGGCTGTTGGGGGCTAGGGAGTATCGAGTTGATCATTATACATGAAGAAATAACCAATTTCATCGTTTGGTTTATGTTTTACACGCGTTTTAAATTTTATTGCCGAAATCGCTTTTTCTCGCCGAGATAAGCACGTTTTCTGAAATGCCGCTCTCCCGTCACTCTGGTTAAAGTGTTATGAAAAAAAAGGCTGTTGGGGGCTAGGGAGTATCGAGTTGATCATTATACATGAAGAAATAACCAATTTCATCGTTTGGTTTATGTTTTACACGCGTTTTAAATTTTATTGCCGAAATCGCTTTTTCTCGCCGAGATAAGCACGTTTTCTGAAATGCCGCTCTCCCGTCACTCTGGTTAAAGTGTTATGAAAAAAAAGGCTGTTGGGGGCTAGGGAGTATCGAGTTGATCATTATACATGAAGAAATAACCAATTTCATCGTTTGGTTTATGTTTTACACGCGTTTTAAATTTTATTGCCGAAATCGCTTTTTCTCGCCGAGATAAGCACGTTTTCTGAAATGCCGCTCTCCCGTCACTCTGGTTAAAGTGTTATGAAAAAAAAGGCTGTTGGGGGCTAGGGAGTATCGAGTTGATCATTATACATGAAGAAATAACCAATTTCATCGTTTGGTTTATGTTTTACACGCGTTTTAAATTTTATTGCCGAAATCGCTTTTTCTCGCCGAGATAAGCACGTTTTCTGAAATGCCGCTCTCCCGTCACTCTGGTTAAAGTGTTATGAAAAAAAAGGCTGTTGGGGGCTAGGGAGTATCGAGTTGATCATTATACATGAAGAAATAACCAATTTCATCGTTTGGTTTATGTTTTACACGCGTTTTAAATTTTATTGCCGAAATCGCTTTTTCTCGCCGAGATAAGCACGTTTTCTGAAATGCCGCTCTCCCGTCACTCTGGTTAAAGTGTTATGAAAAAAAAGGCTGTTGGGGGCTAGGGAGTATCGAGTTGATCATTATACATGAAGAAATAACCAATTTCATCGTTTGGTTTATGTTTTACACGCGTTTTAAATTTTATTGCCGAAATCGCTTTTTCTCGCCGAGATAAGCACGTTTTCTGAAATGCCGCTCTCCCGTCACTCTGGTTAAAGTGTTATGAAAAAAAAGGCTGTTGGGGGCTAGGGAGTATCGAGTTGATCATTATACATGAAGAAATAACCAATTTCATCGTTTGGTTTATGTTTTACACGCGTTTTAAATTTTATTGCCGAAATCGCTTTTTCTCGCCGAGATAAGCACGTTTTCTGAAATGCCGCTCTCCCGTCACTCTGGTTAAAGTGTTATGAAAAAAAAGGCTGTTGGGGGCTAGGGAGTATCGAGTTGATCATTATACATGAAGAAATAACCAATTTCATCGTTTGGTTTATGTTTTACACGCGTTTTAAATTTTATTGCCGAAATCGCTTTTTCTCGCCGAGATAAGCACGTTTTCTGAAATGCCGCTCTCCCGTCACTCTGGTTAAAGTGTTATGAAAAAAAAGGCTGTTGGGGGCTAGGGAGTATCGAGTTGATCATTATACATGAAGAAATAACCAATTTCATCGTTTGGTTTATGTTTTACACGCGTTTTAAATTTTATTGCCGAAATCGCTTTTTCTCGCCGAGATAAGCACGTTTTCTGAAATGCCGCTCTCCCGTCACTCTGGTTAAAGTGTTATGAAAAAAAAGGCTGTTGGGGGCTAGGGAGTATCGAGTTGATCATTATACATGAAGAAATAACCAATTTCATCGTTTGGTTTATGTTTTACACGCGTTTTAAATTTTATTGCCGAAATCGCTTTTTCTCGCCGAGATAAGCACGTTTTCTGAAATGCCGCTCTCCCGTCACTCTGGTTAAAGTGTTATGAAAAAAAAGGCTGTTGGGGGCTAGGGAGTATCGAGTTGATCATTATACATGAAGAAATAACCAATTTCATCGTTTGGTTTATGTTTTACACGCGTTTTAAATTTTATTGCCGAAATCGCTTTTTCTCGCCGAGATAAGCACGTTTTCTGAAATGCCGCTCTCCCGTCACTCTGGTTAAAGTGTTATGAAAAAAAAGGCTGTTGGGGGCTAGGGAGTATCGAGTTGATCATTATACATGAAGAAATAACCAATTTCATCGTTTGGTTTATGTTTTACACGCGTTTTAAATTTTATTGCCGAAATCGCTTTTTCTCGCCGAGATAAGCACGTTTTCTGAAATGCCGCTCTCCCGTCACTCTGGTTAAAGTGTTATGAAAAAAAAGGCTGTTGGGGGCTAGGGAGTATCGAGTTGATCATTATACATGAAGAAATAACCAATTTCATCGTTTGGTTTATGTTTTACACGCGTTTTAAATTTTATTGCCGAAATCGCTTTTTCTCGCCGAGATAAGCACGTTTTCTGAAATGCCGCTCTCCCGTCACTCTGGTTAAAGTGTTATGAAAAAAAAGGCTGTTGGGGGCTAGGGAGTATCGAGTTGATCATTATACATGAAGAAATAACCAATTTCATCGTTTGGTTTATGTTTTACACGCGTTTTAAATTTTATTGCCGAAATCGCTTTTTCTCGCCGAGATAAGCACGTTTTCTGAAATGCCGCTCTCCCGTCACTCTGGTTAAAGTGTTATGAAAAAAAAGGCTGTTGGGGGCTAGGGAGTATCGAGTTGATCATTATACATGAAGAAATAACCAATTTCATCGTTTGGTTTATGTTTTACACGCGTTTTAAATTTTATTGCCGAAATCGCTTTTTCTCGCCGAGATAAGCACGTTTTCTGAAATGCCGCTCTCCCGTCACTCTGGTTAAAGTGTTATGAAAAAAAAGGCTGTTGGGGGCTAGGGAGTATCGAGTTGATCATTATACATGAAGAAATAACCAATTTCATCGTTTGGTTTATGTTTTACACGCGTTTTAAATTTTATTGCCGAAATCGCTTTTTCTCGCCGAGATAAGCACGTTTTCTGAAATGCCGCTCTCCCGTCACTCTGGTTAAAGTGTTATGAAAAAAAAGGCTGTTGGGGGCTAGGGAGTATCGAGTTGATCATTATACATGAAGAAATAACCAATTTCATCGTTTGGTTTATGTTTTACACGCGTTTTAAATTTTATTGCCGAAATCGCTTTTTCTCGCCGAGATAAGCACGTTTTCTGAAATGCCGCTCTCCCGTCACTCTGGTTAAAGTGTTATGAAAAAAAAGGCTGTTGGGGGCTAGGGAGTATCGAGTTGATCATTATACATGAAGAAATAACCAATTTCATCGTTTGGTTTATGTTTTACACGCGTTTTAAATTTTATTGCCGAAATCGCTTTTTCTCGCCGAGATAAGCACGTTTTCTGAAATGCCGCTCTCCCGTCACTCTGGTTAAAGTGTTATGAAAAAAAAGGCTGTTGGGGGCTAGGGAGTATCGAGTTGATCATTATACATGAAGAAATAACCAATTTCATCGTTTGGTTTATGTTTTACACGCGTTTTAAATTTTATTGCCGAAATCGCTTTTTCTCGCCGAGATAAGCACGTTTTCTGAAATGCCGCTCTCCCGTCACTCTGGTTAAAGTGTTATGAAAAAAAAGGCTGTTGGGGGCTAGGGAGTATCGAGTTGATCATTATACATGAAGAAATAACCAATTTCATCGTTTGGTTTATGTTTTACACGCGTTTTAAATTTTATTGCCGAAATCGCTTTTTCTCGCCGAGATAAGCACGTTTTCTGAAATGCCGCTCTCCCGTCACTCTGGTTAAAGTGTTATGAAAAAAAAGGCTGTTGGGGGCTAGGGAGTATCGAGTTGATCATTATACATGAAGAAATAACCAATTTCATCGTTTGGTTTATGTTTTACACGCGTTTTAAATTTTATTGCCGAAATCGCTTTTTCTCGCCGAGATAAGCACGTTTTCTGAAATGCCGCTCTCCCGTCACTCTGGTTAAAGTGTTATGAAAAAAAAGGCTGTTGGGGGCTAGGGAGTATCGAGTTGATCATTATACATGAAGAAATAACCAATTTCATCGTTTGGTTTATGTTTTACACGCGTTTTAAATTTTATTGCCGAAATCGCTTTTTCTCGCCGAGATAAGCACGTTTTCTGAAATGCCGCTCTCCCGTCACTCTGGTTAAAGTGTTATGAAAAAAAAGGCTGTTGGGGGCTAGGGAGTATCGAGTTGATCATTATACATGAAGAAATAACCAATTTCATCGTTTGGTTTATGTTTTACACGCGTTTTAAATTTTATTGCCGAAATCGCTTTTTCTCGCCGAGATAAGCACGTTTTCTGAAATGCCGCTCTCCCGTCACTCTGGTTAAAGTGTTATGAAAAAAAAGGCTGTTGGGGGCTAGGGAGTATCGAGTTGATCATTATACATGAAGAAATAACCAATTTCATCGTTTGGTTTATGTTTTACACGCGTTTTAAATTTTATTGCCGAAATCGCTTTTTCTCGCCGAGATAAGCACGTTTTCTGAAATGCCGCTCTCCCGTCACTCTGGTTAAAGTGTTATGAAAAAAAAGGCTGTTGGGGGCTAGGGAGTATCGAGTTGATCATTATACATGAAGAAATAACCAATTTCATCGTTTGGTTTATGTTTTACACGCGTTTTAAATTTTATTGCCGAAATCGCTTTTTCTCGCCGAGATAAGCACGTTTTCTGAAATGCCGCTCTCCCGTCACTCTGGTTAAAGTGTTATGAAAAAAAAGGCTGTTGGGGGCTAGGGAGTATCGAGTTGATCATTATACATGAAGAAATAACCAATTTCATCGTTTGGTTTATGTTTTACACGCGTTTTAAATTTTATTGCCGAAATCGCTTTTTCTCGCCGAGATAAGCACGTTTTCTGAAATGCCGCTCTCCCGTCACTCTGGTTAAAGTGTTATGAAAAAAAAGGCTGTTGGGGGCTAGGGAGTATCGAGTTGATCATTATACATGAAGAAATAACCAATTTCATCGTTTGGTTTATGTTTTACACGCGTTTTAAATTTTATTGCCGAAATCGCTTTTTCTCGCCGAGATAAGCACGTTTTCTGAAATGCCGCTCTCCCGTCACTCTGGTTAAAGTGTTATGAAAAAAAAGGCTGTTGGGGGCTAGGGAGTATCGAGTTGATCATTATACATGAAGAAATAACCAATTTCATCGTTTGGTTTATGTTTTACACGCGTTTTAAATTTTATTGCCGAAATCGCTTTTTCTCGCCGAGATAAGCACGTTTTCTGAAATGCCGCTCTCCCGTCACTCTGGTTAAAGTGTTATGAAAAAAAAGGCTGTTGGGGGCTAGGGAGTATCGAGTTGATCATTATACATGAAGAAATAACCAATTTCATCGTTTGGTTTATGTTTTACACGCGTTTTAAATTTTATTGCCGAAATCGCTTTTTCTCGCCGAGATAAGCACGTTTTCTGAAATGCCGCTCTCCCGTCACTCTGGTTAAAGTGTTATGAAAAAAAAGGCTGTTGGGGGCTAGGGAGTATCGAGTTGATCATTATACATGAAGAAATAACCAATTTCATCGTTTGGTTTATGTTTTACACGCGTTTTAAATTTTATTGCCGAAATCGCTTTTTCTCGCCGAGATAAGCACGTTTTCTGAAATGCCGCTCTCCCGTCACTCTGGTTAAAGTGTTATGAAAAAAAAGGCTGTTGGGGGCTAGGGAGTATCGAGTTGATCATTATACATGAAGAAATAACCAATTTCATCGTTTGGTTTATGTTTTACACGCGTTTTAAATTTTATTGCCGAAATCGCTTTTTCTCGCCGAGATAAGCACGTTTTCTGAAATGCCGCTCTCCCGTCACTCTGGTTAAAGTGTTATGAAAAAAAAGGCTGTTGGGGGCTAGGGAGTATCGAGTTGATCATTATACATGAAGAAATAACCAATTTCATCGTTTGGTTTATGTTTTACACGCGTTTTAAATTTTATTGCCGAAATCGCTTTTTCTCGCCGAGATAAGCACGTTTTCTGAAATGCCGCTCTCCCGTCACTCTGGTTAAAGTGTTATGAAAAAAAAGGCTGTTGGGGGCTAGGGAGTATCGAGTTGATCATTATACATGAAGAAATAACCAATTTCATCGTTTGGTTTATGTTTTACACGCGTTTTAAATTTTATTGCCGAAATCGCTTTTTCTCGCCGAGATAAGCACGTTTTCTGAAATGCCGCTCTCCCGTCACTCTGGTTAAAGTGTTATGAAAAAAAAGGCTGTTGGGGGCTAGGGAGTATCGAGTTGATCATTATACATGAAGAAATAACCAATTTCATCGTTTGGTTTATGTTTTACACGCGTTTTAAATTTTATTGCCGAAATCGCTTTTTCTCGCCGAGATAAGCACGTTTTCTGAAATGCCGCTCTCCCGTCACTCTGGTTAAAGTGTTATGAAAAAAAAGGCTGTTGGGGGCTAGGGAGTATCGAGTTGATCATTATACATGAAGAAATAACCAATTTCATCGTTTGGTTTATGTTTTACACGCGTTTTAAATTTTATTGCCGAAATCGCTTTTTCTCGCCGAGATAAGCACGTTTTCTGAAATGCCGCTCTCCCGTCACTCTGGTTAAAGTGTTATGAAAAAAAAGGCTGTTGGGGGCTAGGGAGTATCGAGTTGATCATTATACATGAAGAAATAACCAATTTCATCGTTTGGTTTATGTTTTACACGCGTTTTAAATTTTATTGCCGAAATCGCTTTTTCTCGCCGAGATAAGCACGTTTTCTGAAATGCCGCTCTCCCGTCACTCTGGTTAAAGTGTTATGAAAAAAAAGGCTGTTGGGGGCTAGGGAGTATCGAGTTGATCATTATACATGAAGAAATAACCAATTTCATCGTTTGGTTTATGTTTTACACGCGTTTTAAATTTTATTGCCGAAATCGCTTTTTCTCGCCGAGATAAGCACGTTTTCTGAAATGCCGCTCTCCCGTCACTCTGGTTAAAGTGTTATGAAAAAAAAGGCTGTTGGGGGCTAGGGAGTATCGAGTTGATCATTATACATGAAGAAATAACCAATTTCATCGTTTGGTTTATGTTTTACACGCGTTTTAAATTTTATTGCCGAAATCGCTTTTTCTCGCCGAGATAAGCACGTTTTCTGAAATGCCGCTCTCCCGTCACTCTGGTTAAAGTGTTATGAAAAAAAAGGCTGTTGGGGGCTAGGGAGTATCGAGTTGATCATTATACATGAAGAAATAACCAATTTCATCGTTTGGTTTATGTTTTACACGCGTTTTAAATTTTATTGCCGAAATCGCTTTTTCTCGCCGAGATAAGCACGTTTTCTGAAATGCCGCTCTCCCGTCACTCTGGTTAAAGTGTTATGAAAAAAAAGGCTGTTGGGGGCTAGGGAGTATCGAGTTGATCATTATACATGAAGAAATAACCAATTTCATCGTTTGGTTTATGTTTTACACGCGTTTTAAATTTTATTGCCGAAATCGCTTTTTCTCGCCGAGATAAGCACGTTTTCTGAAATGCCGCTCTCCCGTCACTCTGGTTAAAGTGTTATGAAAAAAAAGGCTGTTGGGGGCTAGGGAGTATCGAGTTGATCATTATACATGAAGAAATAACCAATTTCATCGTTTGGTTTATGTTTTACACGCGTTTTAAATTTTATTGCCGAAATCGCTTTTTCTCGCCGAGATAAGCACGTTTTCTGAAATGCCGCTCTCCCGTCACTCTGGTTAAAGTGTTATGAAAAAAAAGGCTGTTGGGGGCTAGGGAGTATCGAGTTGATCATTATACATGAAGAAATAACCAATTTCATCGTTTGGTTTATGTTTTACACGCGTTTTAAATTTTATTGCCGAAATCGCTTTTTCTCGCCGAGATAAGCACGTTTTCTGAAATGCCGCTCTCCCGTCACTCTGGTTAAAGTGTTATGAAAAAAAAGGCTGTTGGGGGCTAGGGAGTATCGAGTTGATCATTATACATGAAGAAATAACCAATTTCATCGTTTGGTTTATGTTTTACACGCGTTTTAAATTTTATTGCCGAAATCGCTTTTTCTCGCCGAGATAAGCACGTTTTCTGAAATGCCGCTCTCCCGTCACTCTGGTTAAAGTGTTATGAAAAAAAAGGCTGTTGGGGGCTAGGGAGTATCGAGTTGATCATTATACATGAAGAAATAACCAATTTCATCGTTTGGTTTATGTTTTACACGCGTTTTAAATTTTATTGCCGAAATCGCTTTTTCTCGCCGAGATAAGCACGTTTTCTGAAATGCCGCTCTCCCGTCACTCTGGTTAAAGTGTTATGAAAAAAAAGGCTGTTGGGGGCTAGGGAGTATCGAGTTGATCATTATACATGAAGAAATAACCAATTTCATCGTTTGGTTTATGTTTTACACGCGTTTTAAATTTTATTGCCGAAATCGCTTTTTCTCGCCGAGATAAGCACGTTTTCTGAAATGCCGCTCTCCCGTCACTCTGGTTAAAGTGTTATGAAAAAAAAGGCTGTTGGGGGCTAGGGAGTATCGAGTTGATCATTATACATGAAGAAATAACCAATTTCATCGTTTGGTTTATGTTTTACACGCGTTTTAAATTTTATTGCCGAAATCGCTTTTTCTCGCCGAGATAAGCACGTTTTCTGAAATGCCGCTCTCCCGTCACTCTGGTTAAAGTGTTATGAAAAAAAAGGCTGTTGGGGGCTAGGGAGTATCGAGTTGATCATTATACATGAAGAAATAACCAATTTCATCGTTTGGTTTATGTTTTACACGCGTTTTAAATTTTATTGCCG
>NW_028232230.1:60000-80000 GCF_054491065.1 Syngnathus leptorhynchus | reverse complement strand
CATACTTCCATAGCTCCAGCCGCGGAGGGTGCTGGCTGGTGGCTCCATAGCTCCATACTTCCATACTTGCAGCCACGGAGTTGGCTAAAATTGCACTAAGTGCGAAAGCCCATTCATTTACAACGGCGTGTCCGCCAGGCGGCGACATTTCCCCGTTACCGGTGGCTGCGCGGCGGGTGAGTGACAGAGCTTATCCGAGCGGCTGGAACTCTGCGCCGGCGTGGTCGAGCGTGAGGCCCCGGCCCTTTGGCTGCCTGGTACCTAAAACACTTCCATTGATCCAGCCACGGAGGGTGCTGGCTGGTGGCTCCATAGCTCCATAGCTCCATACCTCCAGAGCTCCAGAGCTCCATAGCACCAGAGCTCCATAGCTCCATAGCACCAGAGCTCCATAGCTCCATAGCACCAGAGCTCCATAGCTCCATAGCACCAGAGCTCCATAGCTCCATAGCACCAGAGCTCCATAGCTCCATAGCACCAGAGCTCCATAGCTCCATAGCACCAGAGCTCCATAGCTCCATAGCTCCAGCCTGGGTGGCTGGTGGCTCCATAGCTCCATACTTCCATAGCTCCAGTCAGAGAGTGTGCTAAAATTGCACTAAGTGCGAAAGCCCATTCATTTACAACGGCGTGTCCACAAGGCGGCGACATTTCCCCGTTACCGGTGGCTGCGCGGCGGGTGAGTGACAGAGCTTATCCGAGCGGCTGGAACTCTGCGCCGGCGTGGTCGAGCGTGAGGCCTCGGCCCTTTGGCTGCCTGGTACCTAAAACACTTCCATTGATCCAGCCACGGAGGGTGCTGGCTGGTGGCTCCATAGCTCCATAGCTCCATACCTCCAGAGCTCCAGAGCTCCATAGCACCAGAGCTCCATAGCTCCATAGCACCAGAGCTCCATAGCACCAGAGCTCCATAGCACCAGAGCTCCATAGCTCCATAGCACCAGAGCTCCATAGCTCCATAGCACCAGAGCTCCATAGCTCCATAGCACCAGAGCTCCATAGCTCCATAGCTCCATAGCACCAGAGCTCCATAGCTCCATAGCACCAGAGCTCCATAGCTCCATAGCACCAGAGCTCCATAGCTCCATAGCACCAGAGCTCCATAGCTCCATAGCACCAGAGCTCCATAGCTCCATAGCACCAGAGCTCCATAGCTCCATAGCACCAGAGCTCCATAGCTCCATAGCACCAGAGCTCCATAGCTCCATAGCACCAGAGCTCCATAGCTCCATAGCACCAGAGCTCCATAGCTCCATAGCTCCAGGGCTCCATAGCTCCAGGGCTCCATAGCTCCATAGCTCCAGGGCTCCATAGCTCCAGGGCTCCAGGGCTCCATAGCTCCATACCTCCAGAGCTCCATAGCTCCATACTTCCAGAGCTCCATAGCTCCATAGCTCCATACTTCCATAGCTCCAGCCGCGGAGGGTGCTGGCTGGTGGCTCCATAGCTCCATACTTCCATACTTGCAGCCACGGAGTTGGCTAAAATTGCACTAAGTGCGAAAGCCCATTCATTTACAACGGCGTGTCCGCCAGGCGGCGACATTTCCCCGTTACCGGTGGCTGCGCGGCGGGTGAGTGACAGAGCTTATCCGAGCGGCTGGAACTCTGCGCCGGCGTGGTCGAGCGTGAGGCCCCGGCCCTTTGGCTGCCTGGTACCTAAAACACTTCCATTGATCCAGCCACGGAGGGTGCTGGCTGGTGGCTCCATAGCTCCATAGCTCCATAGCACCAGAGCTCCATAGCTCCATAGCACCAGAGCTCCATAGCTCCATAGCACCAGAGCTCCATAGCTCCATAGCACCAGAGCTCCAGAGCTCCATAGCACCAGAGCTCCAGAGCTCCATAGCACCAGAGCTCCATAGCTCCATAGCACCAGAGCTCCAGAGCTCCATAGCACCAGAGCTCCATAGCTCCATAGCACCAGAGCTCCATAGCTCCATAGCACCAGAGCTCCATAGCTCCATAGCACCAGAGCTCCATAGCTCCATAGCACCAGAGCTCCATAGCTCCATAGCTCCAGGGCTCCATAGCTCCAGGGCTCCATAGCTCCATAGCTCCAGGGCTCCATAGCTCCAGGGCTCCAGGGCTCCATAGCTCCAGGGCTCCAGGGCTCCATAGCTCCATACCTCCAGAGCTCCATAGCTCCATACTTCCAGAGCTCCATAGCTCCATAGCGCCATACTTCCATAGCTCCATAGCTCCATACTTCCATAGCACCAGAGCTCCATAGCTCCAGAGCTCCATAGCTCCAGCCTGGGTGGCTGGTGGCTCCATAGCTCCATACTTCCATAGCTCCAGTCAGAGAGTTGGCGAAAATTGCACTAAGTGCGAAAGCCCATTCATTTACAACGGCGTGTCCACAAGGCGGCGACATTTCCCCGTTACCGGTGGCTGCGCGGCGGAGTGAGTGACAGAGCTTATCCGAGCGGCTGGAACTCTGCGCCGGCGTGGTCGAGCGTGAGGCCTCGGCCCTTTGGCTGCCTGGTACCTAAAACACTTCCATTGATCCAGCCACGGAGGGTGCTGGCTGGTGGCTCCATAGCTCCATAGCTCCATAGCTCCATAGCTCCATAGCTCCATACTTCCATAGCTCCATACTTCCATAGCTCCAGACTTCCATAGCTCCATAGCTCCATAGCTCCATAGCTCCATACTTCCAGAGCGCCATAGCTCCATAGCACCAGAGCTCCAGAGCTCCATAGCTCCATAGCTCCATAGCCCCAGAGCTCCATAGCTCCATAGCTCCATAGCTCCAGAGCTCCATACTTCCATAGCTCCAGAGCTCCAGCCTGTCTGGTGGCTCCATAGCTCCATAGCTCCATACTTGCAGCCACGGAGCTGGCGAAAATTGCACTAAGTGCGAAAGCCCATTCATTTACAACGGCGTGTCCACAAGGCGGCGACATTTCCCCGTTACCGGTGGCTGCTTAGCGGGAGAGTGACAGAGCTTATCCGAGCGGCTGGAACTCTGGGCCGGCCTGGTCGAGCGGCTGGCCTCGGTAGTTGAGGTACCAGGGGCGGGCTGGGGAGCTCCAGGCGGGGCTTGTGAGAGAGTGTAGCCGAGCGGCTGGAACTCTGGGCCGGCGTGGTTGAGCAGCATGCCCGCGGAGGTGGCTCTTCCATAGGCACGGAGGGTGCTGGAGCTCCACACTTCCCTAGGCACGGAGGGTGCTGGAGCTCCACACTTCCATAGCTCCAGGCACGGAGGGTGCTGGAGCTCCACACTTCCATAGGCACGGAGGGTGCTGGAGCTCCATACTTCCATAGCTCCAGGCACGGAGGGTGCTGGAGCGCCACACTTCCATAGGCAGGGAGGGTGCTGGAGCTCCACACTTCCATAGGCACGGAGGGTGCTGGAGCTCCACACTTCCATAGGCAGGGAGGGTGCTGGAGCTCCACACTTCCATAGGCAGGGAGGGTGCTGGAGCTCCACACTTCCATAGGCAGGGAGGGTGCTGGAGCTCCACACTTCCATAGGCAGGGAGGGTGCTGGAGCTCCACACTTCCATAGGCAGGGAGGGTGCTGGAGCTCCACACTTCCATAGGCAGGGAGGGTGCTGGAGCTCCACACTTCCATAGGCAGGGAGGGTGCTGGAGCTCCACACTTCCATAGGCAGGGAGGGTGCTGGAGCTCCACACTTCCATAGGCAGGGAGGGTGCTGGAGCTCCACACTTCCATAGGCAGGGAGGGTGCTGGAGCTCCACACTTCCATAGGCAGGGAGGGTGCTGGAGCTCCACACTTCCATAGGCAGGGAGGGTGCTGGAGCTCCACACTTCCATAGGCAGGGAGGGTGCTGGAGCTCCACACTTCCATAGGCAGGGAGGGTGCTGGAGCTCCACACTTCCATAGGCAGGGAGGGTGCTGGAGCTCCACACTTCCATAGGCAGGGAGGGTGCTGGAGCTCCACACTTCCATAGGCAGGGAGGGTGCTGGAGCTCCACACTTCCATAGGCAGGGAGGGTGCTGGAGCTCCACACTTCCATAGGCAGGGAGGGTGCTGGAGCTCCACACTTCCATAGGCAGGGAGGGTGCTGGAGCTCCACACTTCCATAGGCAGGGAGGGTGCTGGAGCTCCACACTTCCATAGGCAGGGAGGGTGCTGGAGCTCCACACTTCCATAGGCAGGGAGGGTGCTGGAGCTCCACACTTCCATAGGCAGGGAGGGTGCTGGAGCTCCACACTTCCATAGGCAGGGAGGGTGCTGGAGCTCCACACTTCCATAGGCAGGGAGGGTGCTGGAGCTCCACACTTCCATAGGCAGGGAGGGTGCTGGAGCTCCACACTTCCATAGGCAGGGAGGGTGCTGGAGCTCCACACTTCCATAGGCAGGGAGGGTGCTGGAGCTCCACACTTCCATAGGCAGGGAGGGTGCTGGAGCTCCACACTTCCATAGGCAGGGAGGGTGCTGGAGCTCCACACTTCCATAGGCAGGGAGGGTGCTGGAGCTCCACACTTCCATAGGCAGGGAGGGTGCTGGAGCTCCACACTTCCATAGGCAGGGAGGGTGCTGGAGCTCCACACTTCCATAGGCAGGGAGGGTGCTGGAGCTCCACACTTCCATAGGCAGGGAGGGTGCTGGAGCTCCACACTTCCATAGGCAGGGAGGGTGCTGGAGCTCCACACTTCCATAGGCAGGGAGGGTGCTGGAGCTCCACACTTCCATAGGCAGGGAGGGTGCTGGAGCTCCACACTTCCATAGGCAGGGAGGGTGCTGGAGCTCCACACTTCCATAGGCAGGGAGGGTGCTGGAGCTCCACACTTCCATAGGCAGGGAGGGTGCTGGAGCTCCACACTTCCATAGGCAGGGAGGGTGCTGGAGCTCCACACTTCCATAGGCAGGGAGGGTGCTGGAGCTCCACACTTCCATAGGCAGGGAGGGTGCTGGAGCTCCACACTTCCATAGGCAGGGAGGGTGCTGGAGCTCCACACTTCCATAGGCAGGGAGGGTGCTGGAGCTCCACACTTCCATAGGCAGGGAGGGTGCTGGAGCTCCACACTTCCATAGGCAGGGAGGGTGCTGGAGCTCCACACTTCCATAGGCAGGGAGGGTGCTGGAGCTCCACACTTCCATAGGCAGGGAGGGTGCTGGAGCTCCACACTTCCATAGGCAGGGAGGGTGCTGGAGCTCCACACTTCCATAGGCAGGGAGGGTGCTGGAGCTCCACACTTCCATAGGCAGGGAGGGTGCTGGAGCTCCACACTTCCATAGGCAGGGAGGGTGCTGGAGCTCCACACTTCCATAGGCAGGGAGGGTGCTGGAGCTCCACACTTCCATAGGCAGGGAGGGTGCTGGAGCTCCACACTTCCATAGGCAGGGAGGGTGCTGGAGCTCCACACTTCCATAGGCAGGGAGGGTGCTGGAGCTCCACACTTCCATAGGCAGGGAGGGTGCTGGCACATCCACACTTCCAGCCACGGAGCATGCTGGCACTTCCACCTTGCTTGCTAAGTCGGCGTGATCTTGCCCAAAAAGTCCCTCCTCACCTCCAGCTGGAAGTGGAAAAAAATCCTCCACCTGCTTGGCCGAGGTTCTGGAAGCCAGCAGCTCGCAGAATGTTGCCAAAGTTTCACTGGAAGGAAAAGAAAAGAGAAGACCGAGTGCGCATTTCACCTACCGCCGAATGTCCACAAGAGGGAAGTGTCACTCCGTCGCAGAATCTGCGCCGACGCACTCGGCACCCTTCGAATTTATGGTGCCGGTGCGGGTGTTCTGGGTGCAAAAAGGCCGCCCAAGTGGTAGAAAAAAATCAGACTTCGTCTCTTAGGTCGAAATTAATGCCAAGTTTTGAAATGCGCTGGCAGGGGTGGACCAGGGCCCGTTAGAAGTGCTTAGGCGAGGTCCTGGAAGCCTAACCCGGCGTGATCTTGTGCAAAAAGCCGCTGCTGAGCTCCAGCTGGAAGTGTAAAAAGAACCGGGCTGGATCAAAAAAAGAACCGGGCGGCCCGTTAAAATTGCTTAGCCGAGGTCCTGGAACCCTAACCCGGCGTGATCTTGTGCAAAAAGCCGCTGCTGAGCTCCAGCTGGAAGTGTAAAAAGAACCGGGCTGGTTCAAAAAAAGAACCGGGCGACCCGTTAGAAGTGCTTAGCCGAGGTCCTGGAAGCCTAACCCGGCGTGATCTTGTGCAAAAAGCCGCTGCTGAGCTCCAGCTGGAAGTGGAAAAAGAACCGGGCTGGATCAAAAAAGAACCGGGCTGGATCAAAAAAGAACCGGGCGGCCCGTTAAAATTGCTTAGCCGAGGTCCTGGAAGCCTAACACGGCGTGATCTTGTGCAAAAAACCGCTCCCGAGCTCCAGCTGGAAGTGTAAAAAGAACCGGGCTGGATAAAAAAAGAACCGGGCTGGATCAAAAAAGAACCGGGCGACCCGTTAAAATTGCTTAGCCGAGGTCCTGGAAGCCTAACCCGGCGTGATCTTGTGCAAAAAGCCGCTGCTGAGCTCCAGCTGGAAGTGGAAAAAGAACCGGGCTGGATCAAAAAAGAACCGGGCTGGATCAAAAAAGAACCGGGCGGCCCGTTAAAATTGCTTAGCCGAGGTCCTGGAAGCCTAACACGGCGTGATCTTGTGCAAAAAACCGCTCCCGAGCTCCAGCTGGAAGTGTAAAAAGAACCGGGCTGGATAAAAAAAGAACCGGGCTGGATCAAAAAAGAACCGGGCGACCCGTTAAAATTGCTTAGCCGAGGTCCTGGAAGCCTAACACGGCGTGATCTTGTGCAAAAAGCCGCTCCCGAGCTCCAGCTGGAAGTGTAAAAAGAACCGGGCTGGATAAAAAAAGAACCGGGCTGGATCAAAAAAGAACCGGGCGACCCGTTAAAATTGCTTAGCCGAGGTCCTGGAAGCCTAACCCGGCGTGATCTTGTGCAAATAGCCGCTGCCGAGCTCCAGCTGGAAGTGTGAAAAGAACCGGGCTGGATAAAAAAAAGAACCGGGCTGGATCAAAAAAGAACCGGGCGACCCGTTAAAATTGCTTAGCCGAGGTCCTGGAAGCCTAACACGGCGTGATCTTGTGCAAAAAACCGCTCCCGAGCTCCAGCTGGAAGTGTAAAAAGAACCGGGCTGGATAAAAAAAGAACCGGGCTGGATCAAAAAAGAACCGGGCGACCCGTTAAAATTGCTTAGCCGAGGTCCTGGAAGCCTAACCCGGCGTGATCTTGTGCAAAAAGCCGCTCCCGAGCTCCAGCTGGAAGTGTAAAAAGAACCGGGCTGGATAAAAAAAGAACCGGGCTGGATCAAAAAAGAACCGGGCGACCCGTTAAAATTGCTTAGCCGAGGTCCTGGAAGCCTAACACGGCGTGTTCTTGTGCAAAAAGCCGCTCCCAAGCTCCAGCTGGAAGTGTAAAAAGAACCGGGCTGGATAAAAAAAAGAACCGGGCTGGATCAAAAAAGAACCGGGCGACCCGTTAAAATTGCTTAGCCGAGGTCCTGGAAGCCTAACACGGCGTGATCTTGTGCAAAAAGCCGCTCCCGAGCTCCAGCTGGAAGTGTAAAAAGAACCGGGCTGGATAAAAAAAGAACCGGGCTGGATAAAAAAAAGAACCGGGCGACCCGTTAAAATTGCTTAGCCGAGGTCCTGGAAGCCTAACACGGCGTGTTCTTGTGCAAAAAGCCGCTCCCGAGCTCCAGCTGGAAGTGTAAAAAGAACCAGGCTGGATAAAAAAAAGAACCGGGCTGGATCAAAAAAGAACCGGGCGACCCGTTAAAATTGCTTAGCCGAGGTCCTGGAAGCCTAACACGGCGTGATCTTGTGCAAAAAGCCGCTCCCGAGCTCCAGCTGGAAGTGTAAAAAGAACCGGGCTGGATAAAAAAAGAACCGGGCTGGATAAAAAAAAGAACCGGGCGACCCGTTAAAATTGCTTAGCCGAGGTCCTGGAAGCCTAACACGGCGTGTTCTTGTGCAAAAAGCCGCTCCCGAGCTCCAGCTGGAAGTGTAAAAAGAACCAGGCTGGATAAAAAAAAGAACCGGGCTGGATCAAAAAAGAACCGGGCGACCCGTTAAAATTGCTTAGCCGAGGTCCTGGAAGCCTAACACGGCGTGATCTTGTGCAAAAAGCCGCTCCCGAGCTCCAGCTGGAAGTGTAAAAAGAACCGGGCTGGATAAAAAAAGAACCGGGCTGGATAAAAAAAAGAACCGGGCGACCCGTTAAAATTGCTTAGCCGAGGTCCTGGAAGCCTAACACGGCGTGATCTTGTGCAAAAAGCCGCTCCCGAGCTCCAGCTGGAAGTGTAAAAAGAACCAGGCTGGATAAAAAAAAGAACCGGGCTGGATCAAAAAAGAACCGGGCGACCCGTTAAAATTGCTTAGCCGAGGTCCTGGAAGCCTAACACGGCGTGTTCTTGTGCAAAAAGCCGCTCCCGAGCTCCAGCTGGAAGTGTAAAAAGAACCAGGCTGGATAAAAAAAAGAACCGGGCTGGTTCAAAAAAGAACCGGGCAACCCGTTAAAATTGCTTAGCCGAGGTCCTGGAAGCCTAACACGGCGTGTTCTTGTGCAAAAAGCCGCTCCCGAGCTCCAGCTGGAAGTGTAAAAAGAACCAGGCTGGATAAAAAAAAGAACCGGGCTGGATCAAAAAAGAACCGGGCGACCCGTTAAAATTGCTTAGCCGAGGTCCTGGAAGCCTAACACGGCGTGTTCTTGTGCAAAAAGCCGCTCCCGAGCTCCAGCTGGAAGTGTAAAAAGAACCAGGCTGGATAAAAAAAAGAACCGGGCTGGTTCAAAAAAGAACCGGGCAACCCGTTAAAATTGCTTAGCCGAGGTCCTGGAAGCCTAACACGGCGTGATCTTGTGCAAAAAGCCGCTCCCGAGCTCCAGCTGGAAGTGTAAAAAGAACCGGGCTGGATAAAAAAAGAACCGGGCTGGATAAAAAAAAAGAACCGGGCGACCCGTTAAAATTGCTTAGCCGAGGTCCTGGAAGCCTAACACGGCGTGATCTTGTGCAAAAAGCCGCTCCCGAGCTCCAGCTGGAAGTGTAAAAAGAACCAGGCTGGATAAAAAAAAGAACCGGGCTGGATCAAAAAAGAACCGGGCGACCCGTTAAAATTGCTTAGCCGAGGTCCTGGAAGCCTAACACGGCGTGATCTTGTGCAAAAAGCCGCTCCCGAGCTCCAGCTGGAAGTGTAAAAAGAACCAGGCTGGATAAAAAAAAGAACCGGGCTGGATCAAAAAAGAACCGGGCGACCCGTTAAAATTGCTTAGCCGAGGTCCTGGAAGCCTAACACGGCGTGTTCTTGTGCAAAAAGCCGCTCCCGAGCTCCAGCTGGAAGTGTAAAAAGAACCAGGCTGGATAAAAAAAAGAACCGGGCTGGATCAAAAAAGAACCGGGCGACCCGTTAAAATTGCTTAGCCGAGGTCCTGGAAGCCTAACACGGCGTGTTCTTGTGCAAAAAGCCGCTCCCGAGCTCCAGCTGGAAGTGTAAAAAGAACCAGGCTGGATAAAAAAAAGAACCGGGCTGGATCAAAAAAGAACCGGGCGACCCGTTAAAATTGCTTAGCTGAGGTCCTGGAAGCCTAACACGGCGTGATCTTGTGCAAAAAGCCGCTCCCGAGCTCCAGCTGGAAGTGTAAAAAGAACCGGGCTGGATAAAAAAAAAGAACCGGGCTGGTTCAAAAAAGAACCGGGCAACCCGTTAAAATTGCTTAGCCGAGGTCCTGGAAGCCTAACCCGGCGTGATCTTGCCCGAAAGTCGGCCTCTATACTTCCATTTTAGGTACCAGGGGCTATTAGTGTACTTGGTCCCACTAGTCAGTGTACTCATCCAGTTACCCCCCGTTTTCCAAAACACCATCGGCACGTATAAGGGGGGGACTCTTGAGAGAGATGAGGTATATGGCAGCGCAACACCAATCCGCTCCGCGCTGGTTCCCATGTCGGCTACGGATGAATAAAACCAGCCTGTCCCCCCTGGAGCTCACGAGACACGGAATTTTTTCTAAGTGCCAACGGCTCTTCCGAGCAAACGTGTCCGCTCCGGCTGGTTCCCCCGTCGGCCTCGAATGACGAAAAATGCCGGTCTCCGCCCGGAGCTCATGACAAACGAAAAATTTTCTAAGTGCCAACGGCACTAGCGAGCGAATGTGTCCGCTCGGCGCTGGTTCCCGGGTCGAACCCGGAAGACGAAAAACGCCGCTCTCCGCCCGGAGCTCATGACAAACGAAAAATTTTCTAAGTGCCAACGGCACTAGCGAGCGAATGTGTCCGCTCGGCGCTGGTTCCCGGGTCGAACCCGGAAGACGAAAAACGCCGCTCTCCGCCCGGAGCTCATGACAAACGAAAAATTTTCTAAGTGCCAACGGCACTAGCGAGCGAATGTGTCCGCTCGGCGCTGGTTCCCGGGTCGAACCCGGAAGACGAAAAACGCCGCTCTCCGCCCGGAGCTCATGACAAACGAAACATTTTCTAAGTGCCAACGGCACTAGCGAGCGAATGTGTCCGCTCGGCGCTGGTTCCCGGGTCGAACCCGGAAGACGAAAAACGCCGCTCTCCGCCCGGAGCTCATGACAAACGAAAAATTTTCTAAGTGCCAACGGCACTTGCGAGCGAATGTGTCCGCTCGGCGCTGGTTCCCGGGTCGGACCCGGAAGACGAAAAACGCCGGTCTCCGCCCGGAGCTCATGACAAACGAAAAATTTTCTAAGTGCCAACGGCACTAGCGAGCGAATGTGTCCGCTCGGCGCTGGTTCCCGGGTCGGACCCGGAAGACGAAAAACGCCGGTCCTCGCCTGGAGGTCCCAGCAAAATCGGCGAAAAAACGACTAAGTGTCAACTTTCGAAAAAACGACTAAGTGCCCACGGCTCTGCGGGGCTTGTGAGTCCGCCCCGCGCCGGTTCGGTGGTCGGCCTCAAAAAGCAAAAAATCAGCCTCTCTCCCTGGAGCTCACCTCGAGGTACCAGGGGGTGAGGTACCCGGGCTAAGGTGCAGTACCTTTTTTGGTCTTCAGGTGCGCCAGAGTACAATGAAATGGTCCCAGTAGTCAGTGTACTCATCGACTTTCCCCCCGTTTTCCAAAGCACCTCGTTTACGAGTATGGAGGAGATGGTGCTGGTCTCCCCACGGCGTCGGACACGCCGTCCTCGACAGCACAAGGTCGGATAGAAGACCTGGAAAGCGCCGTGGCACGCGCTGGAGGTGGGCACTTTGGCGAAAAAACGACTAAGTGTCAACTTTCGAAAAAACGACTAAGTGTCAACTTTCGAAAAAACGGCTAAGTGTCAACTTTCGAAAAAACGACTAAGTGTCACCTCTCTGAAAAAATGGCAAAGTGTCGCCTCTCTGAAATTTTTCTAAGTGCCCACGGCTCTGCGGGCTCGTGCATCCGAGCCGCGCCGGTTCTGCAACCGGCCTAGAATGACGAAAAATAACGGTCTCCTCCTGGAGCTCACAGCCAATTGTGGCGAAAAAGTGGCAAAGTGCCCACGGCCCTGCCGAGCTTTGGCGTCCGCTCAGCGCCGGTGCCGCAGTCGGCCTCGAATGACGAAAAATGACGGTCTCCTCCTGGAGCTCACAGCCAACTTGGCAAAAAGTTTCTAAGTGCCCACGGCCCTGCCGAGCTTTGGCGTCCGCCCAGCGCCGGTTCCGCAGTCGGCCTCGAATGACGAAAAATAACGGTCTCCTCCTGGAGCTCACAGCCAACTTGGCAAAAAGTTTCTAAGTGCCCACGGCCCTGCCGAGCTTTGGCGTCCGCTCAGCGCCGGTGCCGCAGTCGGCCTCGAATGACGAAAAATGACGGTCTCCTCCTGGAGCTCACAGCCAACTTGGCAAAAAGTTTCTAAGTGCCCACGGCCCTGCCGAGCTTTGGCGTCCGCCCAGCGCCGGTTCCGCAGTCGGCCTCGAATGACGAAAAATAACGGTCTCCTCCTGGAGCTCACAGCCAACTTGGCAAAAAGTTTCTAAGTGCCCACGGCCCTGCCGAGCTTTGGCGTCCGCTCAGCGCCGGTGCCGCAGTCGGCCTCGAATGACGAAAAATGACGGTCTCCTCCTGGAGCTCACAGCCAACTTGGCAAAAAGTTTCTAAGTGCCCACGGCCCTGCCGAGCTTTGGCGTCCGCCCAGCGCCGGTTCCGCAGTCGGCCTCGAATGACGAAAAATAACGGTCTCCTCCTGGAGCTCACAGCCAACTTGGCAAAAAGTTTCTAAGTGCCCACGGCCCTGCCGAGCTTTGGCGTCCGCTCAGCGCCGGTGCCGCAGTCGGCCTCGAATGACGAAAAATGACGGTCTCCTCCTGGAGCTCACAGCCAACTTGGCAAAAAGTTTCTAAGTGCCCACGGCCCTGCCGAGCTTTGGCGTCCGCCCAGCGCCGGTTCCGCAGTCGGCCTCGAATGACGAAAAATAACGGTCTCCTCCTGGAGCTCACAGCCAACTTGGCAAAAAGTTTCTAAGTGCCCACGGCCCTGCCGAGCTTTGGCGTCCGCCCAGCGCCGGTTCCGCAGTCGGCCTCGAATGACGAAAAATAACGGTCTCCTCCTGGAGCTCACAGCCAACTTGGCAAAAAGTTTCTAAGTGCCCACGGCCCTGCCGAGCTTTGGCGTCCGCCCAGCGCCGGTTCCGCAGTCGGCCTCGAATGACGAAAAATAACGGTCTCCTCCTGGAGCTCACAGCCAACTTGGCAAAAAGTTTCTAAGTGCCCACGGCCCTGCCGAGCTTTGGCGTCCGCTCAGCGCCGGTTCCGCAGTCGGCCTCGAATGACGAAAAATGACGGTCTCCTCCTGGAGCTCACAGCCAACTTGGCAAAAAGTTTCTAAGTGCCCACGGCCCTGCCGAGCTTTGGCGTCCGCCCAGCGCCGGTTCCGCAGTCGGCCTCGAATGACGAAAAATAACGGTCTCCTCCTGGAGCTCACAGCCAACTTGGCAAAAAGTTTCTAAGTGCCCACGGCCCTGCCGAGCTTTGGCGTCCGCTCAGCGCCGGTGCCGCAGTCGGCCTCGAATGACGAAAAATGACGGTCTCCTCCTGGAGCTCACAGCCAACTTGGCAAAAAGTTTCTAAGTGCCCACGGCCCTGCCGAGCTTTGGCGTCCGCCCAGCGCCGGTTCCGCAGTCGGCCTCGAATGACGAAAAATAACGGTCTCCTCCTGGAGCTCACAGCCAACTTGGCAAAAAGTTTCTAAGTGCCCACGGCCCTGCCGAGCTTTGGCGTCCGCCCAGCGCCGGTTCCGCAGTCGGCCTCGAATGACGAAAAATAACGGTCTCCTCCTGGAGCTCACAGCCAACTTGGCAAAAAGTTTCTAAGTGCCCACGGCCCTGCCGAGCTTTGGCGTCCGCCCAGCGCCGGTTCCGCAGTCGGCCTCGAATGACGAAAAATAACGGTCTCCTCCTGGAGCTCACAGCCAACTTGGCAAAAAGTTTCTAAGTGCCCACGGCCCTGCCGAGCTTTGGCGTCCGCTCAGCGCCGGTTCCGCAGTCGGCCTCGAATGACGAAAAATGACGGTCTCCTCCTGGAGCTCACAGCCAACTTGGCAAAAAGTTTCTAAGTGCCCACGGCCCTGCCGAGCTTTGGCGTCCGCCCAGCGCCGGTTCCGCAGTCGGCCTCGAATGACGAAAAATAACGGTCTCCTCCTGGAGCTCACAGCCAACTTGGCAAAAAGTTTCTAAGTGCCCACGGCCCTGCCGAGCTTTGGCGTCCGCTCAGCGCCGGTGCCGCAGTCGGCCTCGAATGACGAAAAATGACGGTCTCCTCCTGGAGCTCACAGCCAACTTGGCAAAAAGTTTCTAAGTGCCCACGGCCCTGCCGAGCTTTGGCGTCCGCCCAGCGCCGGTTCCGCAGTCGGCCTCGAATGACGAAAAATAACGGTCTCCTCCTGGAGCTCACAGCCAACTTGGCAAAAAGTTTCTAAGTGCCCACGGCCCTGCCGAGCTTTGGCGTCCGCCCAGCGCCGGTTCCGCAGTCGGCCTCGAATGACGAAAAATAACGGTCTCCTCCTGGAGCTCACAGCCAACTTGGCAAAAAGTTTCTAAGTGCCCACGGCCCTGCCGAGCTTTGGCGTCCGCCCAGCGCCGGTTCCGCAGTCGGCCTCGAATGACGAAAAATAACGGTCTCCTCCTGGAGCTCACAGCCAACTTGGCAAAAAGTTTCTAAGTGCCCACGGCCCTGCCGAGCTTTGGCGTCCGCTCAGCGCCGGTTCCGCAGTCGGCCTCGAATGACGAAAAATGACGGTCTCCTCCTGGAGCTCACAGCCAACTTGGCAAAAAGTTTCTAAGTGCCCACGGCCCTGCCGAGCTTTGGCGTCCGCCCAGCGCCGGTTCCGCAGTCGGCCTCGAATGACGAAAAATAACGGTCTCCTCCTGGAGCTCACAGCCAACTTGGCAAAAAGTTTCTAAGTGCCCACGGCCCTGCCGAGCTTTGGCGTCCGCTCAGCGCCGGTGCCGCAGTCGGCCTCGAATGACGAAAAATGACGGTCTCCTCCTGGAGCTCACAGCCAACTTGGCAAAAAGTTTCTAAGTGCCCACGGCCCTGCCGAGCTTTGGCGTCCGCCCAGCGCCGGTTCCGCAGTCGGCCTCGAATGACGAAAAATAACGGTCTCCTCCTGGAGCTCACAGCCAACTTGGCAAAAAGTTTCTAAGTGCCCACGGCCCTGCCGAGCTTTGGCGTCCGCCCAGCGCCGGTTCCGCAGTCGGCCTCGAATGACGAAAAATAACGGTCTCCTCCTGGAGCTCACAGCCAACTTGGCAAAAAGTTTCTAAGTGCCCACGGCCCTGCCGAGCTTTGGCGTCCGCCCAGCGCCGGTCCGCAGTCGGCCTCGAATGACGAAAAATAACGGTCTCCTCCTGGAGCTCACAGCCAACTTGGCAAAAAGTTTCTAAGTGCCCACGGCCCTGCCGAGCTTTGGCGTCCGCTCAGCGCCGGTTCCGCAGTCGGCCTCGAATGACGAAAAATGACGGTCTCCTCCTGGAGCTCACAGCCAACTTGGCAAAAAGTTTCTAAGTGCCCACGGCCCTGCCGAGCTTTGGCGTCCGCCCAGCGCCGGTTCCGCAGTCGGCCTCGAATGACGAAAAATAACGGTCTCCTCCTGGAGCTCACAGCCAACTTGGCAAAAAGTTTCTAAGTGCCCACGGCCCTGCCGAGCTTTGGCGTCCGCCCAGCGCCGGTTCCGCAGTCGGCCTCGAATGACGAAAAATAACGGTCTCCTCCTGGAGCTCACAGCCAACTTGGCAAAAAGTTTCTAAGTGTCACATCTGTGAAAAAACGACTAAGTGTCAACTTTCGAAAAAACGGCTAAGTGTCAACTTTCGAAAAAACGGCAAAGTGTCACATCTCTGAAAAAACGGCTAAGTGTCGACTTTCGAAAAAACGGCTAAGTGTCAACTTTCGAAAAAACGGCAAAGTGTCACATCTCTGAAAAAACGGCTAAGTGTCACATCTCTGAAAAAACGGCTAAGTGTCACATCTCTGAAAAAACGGCTAAGTGTCGCCTCTCTGAAAAAACGGCAAAGTGTCAACTTTCGAAAAAACGACAGAGTGTCGCCTCTCTGAAAAAACGACTAAGTGTCGACTCTGAGAAAATGGCAAAGTGCCCACGGCTCTGCGGGCTCGTGCATCCGACCCGCGCCGGTTCCCCAGCCGGCCTGATATAAGGCAAAACCAGCCTCTCCGCCTGGAGCTCAGAGCCAACTTGGCGAATATTTTCTAAGTGCCCACGGCTCTGCGTGGCTACGGCGTCTGCCCAGCGCCGGTTCCTGGGTCGAACCCCGAGGACGAGGAATGCCGGTCTCCGCCTGGAGGTCCCAGCTTAATCGGCGAAAATTTTCTAAGTGCCCACGGCTCTGCCGGGCTCGTGCATCCGACCCGCGCCGGTTCCCCAGCCGGCCTGAAATAAGGCAAAACCAGGCTCTCCCCCTGGAGCTCAGAGCCAATTGTGGCGAAAAAACGACTAAGTGTCAACTTTCGAAAAAACGACTAAGTGTCAACTTTCCAAAAAAACGGCTAAGTGTCGACTTTCGAAAAAACGGCTAAGTGTCAACTTTCGAAAAAACGACTAAGTGTCGCCTCTGAAAAAACGACTAAGTGTCGCCTCTCTGAAAAAACGACTAAGTGCCCACGGCTCTGCGGGGCTTGTGAGTCCGCCCCGCGCCGGTTCGGCGGTCGGCCTCAAAAAGCGAAAAATCAGCCTCTCTCCCTGGAGCTCACCAAAAATTTGTCGAAATTTTTCTAAGTTCTCCTCGAGGTACCAGGGGGTGAGGTACCCGGGCTAAGGTGCAGTACCTTTTTTGGTCTTCAGGTGCGCCAGAGTACAATGAAATGGTCCCAGTAGTCAGTGTACTCATCGACTTTCCCCCCGTTTTCCAAAGCACCCCGTTTACGAGTATGGAGGAGATGGTGCTGGTCTCCCCACGGCGTCGGACACGCCGTCCTCGACAGCACAAGGTCGGATAGAAGACCTGAAAAGCGCCGTGGCACGCGCTGGAGGTGTCACTGTGGCGAAAAAGTGACTAAGTGTCAACTTTCGAAAAAACGGCTAAGTGTCAACTTTCGAAAAAACGGCTAAGTGTCAACTTTCGAAAAAACTGCTAAGTGTCAACTTTCGAAAAAACGACTAAGTGTCGCCTCTCTGAAAAAACGGCAAAGTGTCAACTTTCGAAAAAACGACTAAGTGTCAACTTTCGAAAAAACGACTAAGTGTCACCTCTCTGAAAAAATGGCAAAGTGTCAACTGCGAATGTGGTGGTGCATGGAAGGAAGTGGAGGACGGCCGCCTCCTTAAACACAGGCCGGAGAGGAGCGTCAGGGCCAGGCTCCTCAAACATGGACCGAGTGTCGCCCTTAACACAGACCAAGGGGAGGACGGCCGCCTCCTTAAACACAGGCCGGAGAGGAGCGTCAGGGCCAGGCTCCTCAAACATGGACCGAGTGTCGCCCTTAACACAGACCAAGGGGAGGACGGCCGCCTCCTTAAACACAGGCCGGAGAGGAGCGTCAGGGCCAGGCTCCTCAAACATGGACCGAGTGTCGCCCTTAACACGGACCAAGGGGAGGACGGCCGCCTCCTTAAACACAGGCCGGAGAGGAGCGTCAGGGCCAGGCTCCTCAAACATGGACCGAGTGTCGCCCTTAACACGGACCAAGGGGAGGACGGCCGCCTCCTTAAACACAGGCCGGAGAGGAGCGTCAGGGCCAGGCTCCTCAAACATGGACCGAGTGTCGCCCTTAACACAGACCAAGGGGAGGACGGCCGCCTCCTTAAACACAGGCCGGAGAGGAGCGTCAGGGCCAGGCTCCTCAAACATGGACCGAGTGTCGCCCTTAACACGGACCAAGGGGAGGACGGCCGCCTCCTTAAACACAGGCCGGAGAGGAGCGTCAGGGCCAGGCTCCTCAAACATGGACCGAGTGTCGCCCTTAACACGGACCAAGGGGAGGACGGCCGCCTCCTTAAACACAGGCCGGAGAGGAGCGTCAGGGCCAGGCTCCTCAAACATGGACAGAGTGTCGCCCTTAACACAGACCAAGCGGAGGACGGCCGCCTCCCTAAATACAGGCCGAACCGGAGCGCGAGTGTCGCTCCTTAAACACGGACCGAGTGGAGGACGGCCGCCTCCTTAAACACAGGCCGAACAAAATGACACAAAGTGTCAACTGCGAATGTTGTCCATCCAAGGAAGGAGCGTGATGCCCGGCCGGCTCCTTAAACACAGGCCGAGAGTCGCCCCGGACGGTCCGCCTCGCGGCGCCCGTCTGCTCGGATAAAATGACACAAAGTGTCAACTACGAATGTTGTCCATCCAAGGAGGGAGCGTGATGCCCGGCCGGCTCCGAAAACACAGGCCGAGAGTCGCCCCGGACGGTCCGCCTCGCGGCGCCCGTCTGCTCGGATAAAATGACACAAAGTGTCAACTGCGAATGTTGTCCATCCAAGGAAGGAGCGTGATGCCCGGCCGGCTCCTTAAACACAGGCCGAGAGTCGCCCCGGACGGTCCGCCTCGCGGCGCCCGCCCGCTCGGATAAAATGACACAAAGTGTCAACTACGAATGTTGTCCATCCAAGGAAGGAGCGTGATGCCCGGCCGGCTCCTTAAACACAGGCCGAGAGTCGCCCCGGACGGTCGCCTCGCGGCGCCCGTCTGCTCGGATAAAATGACACAAAGTGTCAACTACGAATGTTGTCCATCCAAGGAGGGAGCGTGATGCCCGGCCGGCTCCGAAAACACAGGCCGAGAGTCGCCCCGGACGGTCCGCCTCGCGGCGCCCGTCTGCTCGGATAAAATGACACAAAGTGTCAACTGCGAATGTTGTCCATCCAAGGAAGGAGCGTGATGCCCGGCCGGCTCCTTAAACACAGGCCGAGAGTCGCCCCGGACGGTCCGCCTCGCGGCGCCCGCCCGCTCGGATAAAATGACACAAAGTGTCAACTACGAATGTTGTCCATCCAAGGAAGGAGCGTGATGCCCGGCCGGCTCCTTAAACACAGGCCGAGAGTCGCCCCGGACGGTCGCCTCGCGGCGCCCGTCTGCTCGGATAAAATGACACAAAGTGTCAACTACGAATGTTGTCCATCCAAGGAGGGAGCGTGATGCCCGGCCGGCTCCGAAAACACAGGCCGAGAGTCGCCCCGGACGGTCCGCCTCGCGGCGCCCGTCTGCTCGGATAAAATGACACAAAGTGTCAACTACGAATGTTGTCCATCCAAGGAGGGAGCGTGAGGCCCGGCCGGCTCCGAAAACACAGGCCGAGAGTCGCCCCGGACGGTCCGCCTCTCGAGGCGCCCGCCCGCTCGGATAAAATGACACAAAGTGTCAACTACGAATGTTGTCCATCCAAGGAGGGAGCGTGATGCCCGGCCGGCTCCGAAAACACAGGCCGAGATTCGACCCCGGACGGGCCGTCTTCTCCCGGCGCCCGCCCGCGTACGCCCCCCATCCCCGGTCGCCCGTCTGCTCCCGGCGGGCCTCCGAGTACCCCCTCACCCAACTGACCGACTGGCACTCATGACCCGCCTTGGTAGGGCCTCCATCGGCCTCGGCTCGTCCGACGTCGGGTGGACGGTTCCTACCCACTGCGGGTCGCACTCTAGCGCCCCGGCCGCCGCCGCGTGAGCGTGCGCTCCCCGCGCCGCCCCGCAGGCCCCGGCGCGACCGTACTGCGGCGAGACCGAGACGACCCGGTTTGGCATCCATCCCACCTAGCCACGATCCACGGAGGCCGAGCGAGCGGCTGAGTGTCGGGCGCCGCGCGCGTGCGAGCGTCCGCCGGCCGCGCCGGTCCTTCCGCGAATGTCGTTTCTCAAACCCTCCGGCTTGATAGCGGCGGCACCACGGGAAGCCGTCCACACACACCGTCCGACCTCTATCCGAAAAGCCTTCCCGACCAACCGCGGTCGCGGGGGCGTCTGTCGCTCCGCATCGGGGGGGCGTATGGCTTCCGCGCTACGCGCTGCGGGCTCGGGGGGGCCGCAACGGCTGAGTCTGACTCGGCCGGGGCGCAGCTTCCCTCCCGGCAGTCAGCAATAGTGCCGATCGCGCCTGCCACCAGCCCCCTCCCCGACGGGTTCGTCGGCGCCGGCTGGCCGCCGTCCGCCTTCGTTCCCCGAGGGTTCCCAACCAGCGCCGATCCAACTCCGCATCCTGGCCGCACGCAGTGCGTGCCTCGCGCGGGTAAGTCGCCGGCGCAGCGCCGCAGCTCCCGACCCCCGCGTACGGGAATAGTTGAGGGCCTCAGCGGGCCGCACCGACCGAGTCCGACTCGGGCCGGGGCGCAGATTCCCGCTTGGGTGACCGAACGTTCTCTGCTCGGGCCGGAGGGCCGACGCCCGTCCCCCCCCGTCGTCCCCCACGGACCGCCTCCGAGGCCACTTCGCACGGCTCATCCTCGGCTCCCTACCAATGCTTAATCGATGGGGCCGCCCGGCCGGATTCGCGCCACCCTGTCCACCGCGAGTCTCCCCAGACTAACCCGAGTTACCGCCCAGCTCGCCTAACCTTGCACTCGCTCTGCCAAACGGTCGTGTAGTCGGCGGGCCGTCCTACGGGTCGCCCTCCCTCCCCAAACGCGCGGCGGGATAGCGGCAAGGCGGCGGC
>NW_028232230.1:32500-50000 GCF_054491065.1 Syngnathus leptorhynchus | reverse complement strand
GAGCTCCATAGCTCCATAGCACCAGAGCTCCATAGCTCCATAGCACCAGAGCTCCATAGCTCCATAGCACCAGAGCTCCATAGCTCCATAGCACCAGAGCTCCATAGCTCCATAGCTCCAGGGCTCCATAGCTCCATAGCTCCAGGGCTCCATAGCTCCAGGGCTCCAGGGCTCCATAGCTCCAGGGCTCCATAGCTCCATAGCACCAGAGCTCCATAGCTCCATAGCACCAGAGCTCCATAGCTCCATAGCACCAGAGCTCCATAGCTCCATAGCACCAGAGCTCCATAGCTCCAGAGCTCCATAGCTCCAGCCTGGGTGGCTGGTGGCTCCATAGCTCCATACTTCCATAGCTCTAAGTCAGAGAGTTGGCGAAAATTGCACTAAGTGCGAAAGCCCATTCATTTACAACGGCGTGTCCACAAGGCGGCGACATTTCCCCGTTACCGGTGGCTGCGCGGCGGGAGAGTGACAGAGCTCATCCGAGCGGCTGGAACTCTGCGCCGGCGTGGTCGAGCGTGAGGCCTCGGCACTTTGGCCGCCTGGTACCTAAACACTTCCATTGATCCAGCCACGGAGGGTGCTGGCTGGTGGCTCCATACCTCCATAGCTCCATACCTCCAGAGCTCCATAGCTCCATAGCACCAGAGCTCCATAGCTCCATAGCACCAGAGCTCCATAGCTCCATAGCACCAGAGCTCCAGAGCTCCATAGCACCAGAGCTCCAGAGCTCCATAGCACCAGAGCTCCATAGCTCCATAGCACCAGAGCTCCATAGCTCCATAGCACCAGAGCTCCATAGCTCCATAGCACCAGAGCTCCATAGCTCCATAGCACCAGAGCTCCATAGCTCCATAGCACCAGAGCTCCATAGCTCCATAGCACCAGAGCTCCATAGCTCCATAGCACCAGGGCTCCATAGCTCCATAGCTCCAGGGCTCCATAGCTCCATAGCTCCAGAGCTCCAGAGCTCCAGAGCTCCATAGCTCCATAGCTCCATACTTCCATAGCTCCGGAGCTCCATGGCTCCATACTTCCATAGCTCCAGCCTGGCTGGCTGGTGGCTCCATAGCTCCATACTTGCAGCCACGGAGCTGGCGAAAATTGCACTAAGTGCGAAAGCCCATTCATTTACAACGGCGTGTCCACAAGGCGGCGACATTTCCCCGTTACCGGTGGCTGCGCGGCGGGTGAGTGACAGAGCTTATCCGAGCGGCTGGAACTCTGCGCCGGCGTGGTCGAGAGTGAGGCCTCGGCCCTTTGGCTGCCTGGTACCTAAAACACTTCCATTGATCCAGCCTCGGAGGGTGCTGGCTGGTGGCTCCATACCTCCATAGCTCCATACCTCCAGAGCTCCATAGCTCCATAGCACCAGAGCTCCATAGCTCCATAGCACCAGAGCTCCATAGCTCCATAGCACCAGAGCTCCATAGCTCCATAGCACCAGAGCTCCATAGCACCAGAGCTCCATAGCTCCATAGCACCAGAGCTCCATAGCTCCATAGCACCAGAGCTCCATAGCTCCATAGCACCAGAGCTCCATAGCTCCATAGCACCAGAGCTCCATAGCTCCATAGCTCCATAGCTCCAGGGCTCCATAGCTCCATAGCTCCAGGGCTCCATAGCTCCAGGGCTCCAGGGCTCCATAGCTCCAGGGCTCCATAGCTCCAGGGCTCCAGGGCTCCATAGCTCCAGGGCTCCATAGCTCCAGGGCTCCAGGGCTCCATAGCTCCATACCTCCAGAGCTCCATACCTCCAGAGCTCCAGAGCTCCATAGCACCAGAGCTCCATGGCTTCAGAGCTCCATAGCACCATAGCTCCATACCTCCAGAGCTCCAGGGCTCCATAGCTCCATAGCTCCATAGCTCCATAGCTCCATACCTCCAGAGCTCCATAGCACCAGAGCTCCAGAGCTCCATAGCTCCAGCCTGGGTGGCTGGTGGCTCCATAGCTCCATACTTCCATAGCTCTAAGTCAGAGAGTTGGCGAAAATTGCACTAAGTGCGAAAGCCCATTCATTTACAACGGCGTGTCCACAAGGCGGCGACATTTCCCCGTTACCGGTGGCTGCGCGGCGGGAGAGTGACAGAGCTCATCCGAGCGGCTGGAACTCTGCGCCGGCGTGGTCGAGCGTGAGGCCTCGGCACTTTGGCCGCCTGGTACCTAAACACTTCCATTGATCCAGCCACGGAGGGTGCTGGCTGGTGGCTCCATACCTCCATAGCTCCATACCTCCAGAGCTCCAGAGCTCCATAGCACCAGAGCTCCATAGCTCCATAGCACCAGAGCTCCATAGCACCAGAGCTCCATAGCTCCATAGCACCAGAGCTCCATAGCTCCATAGCACCAGAGCTCCATAGCTCCATAGCACCAGAGCTCCATAGCACCAGAGCTCCATAGCTCCATAGCACCAGAGCTCCATAGCTCCATAGCACCAGCTCCATAGCTCCATAGCACCAGAGCTCCATAGCTCCATAGCACCAGAGCTCCATAGCTCCATAGCACCAGAGCTCCATAGCTCCATAGCACCAGAGCTCCATAGCTCCATAGCACCAGAGCTCCATAGCTCCATAGCTCCAGGGCTCCATAGCTCCAGGGCTCCAGGGCTCCAGGGCTCCATAGCTCCAGGGCTCCATAGCTCCAGGGCTCCAGGGCTCCATAGCTCCATACCTCCAGAGCTCCATAGCTCCATACTTCCAGAGCTCCATAGCTCCATAGCACCAGAGCTCCAGAGCTCCATAGCTCCATAGCACCAGAGCTCCATAGCACCAGAGCTCCATAGCTCCAGCCTGGGTGGCTGGTGGCTCCATAGCTCCATACTTCCATAGCTCCAGTCAGAGAGTTGGCGAAAATTGCACTAAGTGCGAAAGCCCATTCATTTACAAGGGCGTGTCCACAAGGCGGCGACATTTCCCCGTTACCGGTGGCTGCGCGGCAGGAGAGTGACAGAGCTTATCCGAGCGGCTGGAACTCTGCGCCGGCGTGGTCGAACGGCTGGCCTCGGTAGTTGAGGTACCAGGGGTGGGCCGGGGAGCTCCAGGCGGGTCTTGTGAGAGAGTGAAGCCGAGCGGCTGGAACTCTGGGCCGGCCTGGTCGAGCGGCTGGCCTCGGTAGTTGAGGTACCAGGGGCGGGCTGGGGAGCTCCAGGCGGGGCTTGTGAGAGAGTGAAGCCGAGCGGCTGGAACTCTGGGCCGGCGTGGTTGAGCCACGGAGGGTGCTGGCTGGTGGCTCCATAGCTCCATAGCTCCATAGCTCCATACTTCCATAGCTCCATACTTCCATAGCTCCAGACTTCCATAGCTCCATAGCTCCATAGCTCCATAGCTCCATAGCTCCATAGCACCAGAGCTCCAGAGCTCCATAGCACCAGAGCTCCAGAGCTCCATAGCTCCATAGCTCCATAGCCCCAGAGCTCCATAGCTCCATAGCTCCATAGCTCCAGAGCTCCATACTTCCATAGCTCCAGAGCTCCAGCCTGTCTGGTGGCTCCATAGCTCCATAGCTCCATACTTGCAGCCACGGAGCTGGCGAAAATTGCACTAAGTGCGAAAGCCCATTCATTTACAACGGCGTGTCCACAAGGCGGCGACATTTCCCCGTTACCGGTGGCTGCTTAGCGGGAGAGTGACAGAGCTTATCCGAGCGGCTGGAACTCTGGGCCGGCCTGGTCGAGCGGCTGGCCTCGGTAGTTGAGGTACCAGGGGCGGGCTGGGGAGCTCCAGGCGGGGCTTGTGAGAGAGTGTAGCCGAGCGGCTGGAACTCTGGGCCGGCGTGGTTGAGCAGCATGCCCGCGGAGGTGGCTCTTCCATAGGCACGGAGGGTGCTGGAGCTCCACACTTCCCTAGGCACGGAGGGTGCTGGAGCTCCACACTTCCATAGGCAGGGAGGGTGCTGGAGCTCCACACTTCCATAGGCAGGGAGGGTGCTGGAGCTCCACACTTCCATAGGCAGGGAGGGTGCTGGAGCTCCACACTTCCATAGGCAGGGAGGGTGCTGGAGCTCCACACTTCCATAGGCAGGGAGGGTGCTGGAGCTCCACACTTCCATAGGCAGGGAGGGTGCTGGAGCTCCACACTTCCATAGGCAGGGAGGGTGCTGGAGCTCCACACTTCCATAGGCAGGGAGGGTGCTGGAGCTCCACACTTCCATAGGCAGGGAGGGTGCTGGAGCTCCACACTTCCATAGGCAGGGAGGGTGCTGGAGCTCCACACTTCCATAGGCAGGGAGGGTGCTGGAGCTCCACACTTCCATAGGCAGGGAGGGTGCTGGAGCTCCACACTTCCATAGGCAGGGAGGGTGCTGGAGCTCCACACTTCCATAGGCAGGGAGGGTGCTGGAGCTCCACACTTCCATAGGCAGGGAGGGTGCTGGAGCTCCACACTTCCATAGGCAGGGAGGGTGCTGGAGCTCCACACTTCCATAGGCAGGGAGGGTGCTGGAGCTCCACACTTCCATAGGCAGGGAGGGTGCTGGAGCTCCACACTTCCATAGGCAGGGAGGGTGCTGGAGCTCCACACTTCCATAGGCAGGGAGGGTGCTGGAGCTCCACACTTCCATAGGCAGGGAGGGTGCTGGAGCTCCACACTTCCATAGGCAGGGAGGGTGCTGGAGCTCCACACTTCCATAGGCAGGGAGGGTGCTGGAGCTCCACACTTCCATAGGCAGGGAGGGTGCTGGAGCTCCACACTTCCATAGGCAGGGAGGGTGCTGGAGCTCCACACTTCCATAGGCAGGGAGGGTGCTGGAGCTCCACACTTCCATAGGCAGGGAGGGTGCTGGAGCTCCACACTTCCATAGGCAGGGAGGGTGCTGGAGCTCCACACTTCCATAGGCAGGGAGGGTGCTGGAGCTCCACACTTCCATAGGCAGGGAGGGTGCTGGAGCTCCACACTTCCATAGGCAGGGAGGGTGCTGGAGCTCCACACTTCCATAGGCAGGGAGGGTGCTGGAGCTCCACACTTCCATAGGCAGGGAGGGTGCTGGAGCTCCACACTTCCATAGGCAGGGAGGGTGCTGGAGCTCCACACTTCCATAGGCAGGGAGGGTGCTGGAGCTCCACACTTCCATAGGCAGGGAGGGTGCTGGAGCTCCACACTTCCATAGGCAGGGAGGGTGCTGGAGCTCCACACTTCCATAGGCAGGGAGGGTGCTGGAGCTCCACACTTCCATAGGCAGGGAGGGTGCTGGAGCTCCACACTTCCATAGGCAGGGAGGGTGCTGGAGCTCCACACTTCCATAGGCAGGGAGGGTGCTGGAGCTCCACACTTCCATAGGCAGGGAGGGTGCTGGAGCTCCACACTTCCATAGGCAGGGAGGGTGCTGGAGCTCCACACTTCCATAGGCAGGGAGGGTGCTGGAGCTCCACACTTCCATAGGCAGGGAGGGTGCTGGAGCTCCACACTTCCATAGGCAGGGAGGGTGCTGGAGCTCCACACTTCCATAGGCAGGGAGGGTGCTGGAGCTCCACACTTCCATAGGCAGGGAGGGTGCTGGAGCTCCACACTTCCATAGGCAGGGAGGGTGCTGGAGCTCCACACTTCCATAGGCAGGGAGGGTGCTGGAGCTCCACACTTCCATAGGCAGGGAGGGTGCTGGAGCTCCACACTTCCATAGGCAGGGAGGGTGCTGGAGCTCCACACTTCCATAGGCAGGGAGGGTGCTGGAGCTCCACACTTCCATAGGCAGGGAGGGTGCTGGAGCTCCACACTTCCATAGGCAGGGAGGGTGCTGGAGCTCCACACTTCCATAGGCAGGGAGGGTGCTGGAGCTCCACACTTCCATAGGCAGGGAGGGTGCTGGAGCTCCACACTTCCATAGGCAGGGAGGGTGCTGGAGCTCCACACTTCCATAGGCAGGGAGGGTGCTGGAGCTCCACACTTCCATAGGCAGGGAGGGTGCTGGAGCTCCACACTTCCATAGGCAGGGAGGGTGCTGGAGCTCCACACTTCCATAGGCAGGGAGGGTGCTGGAGCTCCACACTTCCATAGGCAGGGAGGGTGCTGGAGCTCCACACTTCCATAGGCAGGGAGGGTGCTGGAGCTCCACACTTCCATAGGCAGGGAGGGTGCTGGAGCTCCACACTTCCATAGGCAGGGAGGGTGCTGGAGCTCCACACTTCCATAGGCAGGGAGGGTGCTGGAGCTCCACACTTCCATAGGCAGGGAGGGTGCTGGAGCTCCACACTTCCATAGGCAGGGAGGGTGCTGGAGCTCCACACTTCCATAGGCAGGGAGGGTGCTGGAGCTCCACACTTCCATAGGCAGGGAGGGTGCTGGAGCTCCACACTTCCATAGGCAGGGAGGGTGCTGGAGCTCCACACTTCCATAGGCAGGGAGGGTGCTGGAGCTCCACACTTCCATAGGCAGGGAGGGTGCTGGAGCTCCACACTTCCATAGGCAGGGAGGGTGCTGGAGCTCCACACTTCCATAGGCAGGGAGGGTGCTGGAGCTCCACACTTCCATAGGCAGGGAGGGTGCTGGAGCTCCACACTTCCATAGGCAGGGAGGGTGCTGGAGCTCCACACTTCCATAGGCAGGGAGGGTGCTGGAGCTCCACACTTCCATAGGCAGGGAGGGTGCTGGAGCTCCACACTTCCATAGGCAGGGAGGGTGCTGGAGCTCCACACTTCCATAGGCAGGGAGGGTGCTGGAGCTCCACACTTCCATAGGCAGGGAGGGTGCTGGAGCTCCACACTTCCATAGGCAGGGAGGGTGCTGGAGCTCCACACTTCCATAGGCAGGGAGGGTGCTGGAGCTCCACACTTCCATAGGCAGGGAGGGTGCTGGAGCTCCACACTTCCATAGGCAGGGAGGGTGCTGGAGCTCCACACTTCCATAGGCAGGGAGGGTGCTGGAGCTCCACACTTCCATAGGCAGGGAGGGTGCTGGAGCTCCACACTTCCATAGGCAGGGAGGGTGCTGGAGCTCCACACTTCCATAGGCAGGGAGGGTGCTGGAGCTCCACACTTCCATAGGCAGGGAGGGTGCTGGAGCTCCACACTTCCATAGGCAGGGAGGGTGCTGGAGCTCCACACTTCCATAGGCAGGGAGGGTGCTGGAGCTCCACACTTCCATAGGCAGGGAGGGTGCTGGAGCTCCACACTTCCATAGGCAGGGAGGGTGCTGGAGCTCCACACTTCCATAGGCAGGGAGGGTGCTGGAGCTCCACACTTCCATAGGCAGGGAGGGTGCTGGAGCTCCACACTTCCATAGGCAGGGAGGGTGCTGGAGCTCCACACTTCCATAGGCAGGGAGGGTGCTGGCACATCCACACTTCCAGCCACGGAGCATGCTGGCACTTCCACCTTGCTTGCTAAGTCGGCGTGATCTTGCCCAAAAAGTCCCTCCTCACCTCCAGCTGGAAGTGGAAAAAAATCCTCCACCTGCTTGGCCGAGGTTCTGGAAGCCAGCAGCTCGCAGAATGTTGCCAAAGTTTCACTGGAAGGAAAAGAAAAGAGAAGACCGAGTGCGCATTTCACCTACCGCCGAATGTCCACAAGAGGGAAGTGTCACTCCGTCGCAGAATCTGCGCCGACGCACTCGGCACCCTTCGAATTTATGGTGCCGGTGCGGGTGTTCTGGGTGCAAAAAGGCCGCCCAAGTGGTAGAAAAAAATCAGACTTCGTCTCTTAGGTCGAAATTAATGCCAAGTTTTGAAATGCGCTGGCAGGGGTGGACCAGGGCCCGTTAGAAGTGCTTAGCCGAGGTCCTGGAAGCCTAACCCGGCGTGATCTTGTGCAAAAAGCCGCTGCTGAGCTCCAGCTGGAAGTGTAAAAAGAACCGGGCTGGATCAAAAAAAGAACCGGGCGGCCCGTTAAAATTGCTTAGCCGAGGTCCTGGAAGCCTAACCCGGCGTGATCTTGTGCAAAAAGCCGCTGCTGAGCTCCAGCTGGAAGTGGAAAAAGAACCGGGCTGGATCAAAAAAGAACCGGGCGACCCGTTAAAATTGCTTAGCCGAGGTCCTGGAAGCCTAACACGGCGTGTTCTTGTGCAAAAAGCCGCTCCCGAGCTCCAGCTGGAAGTGTAAAAAGAACCAGGCTGGATAAAAAAAAGAACCGGGCTGGATCAAAAAAGAACCGGGCGACCCGTTAAAATTGCTTAGCCGAGGTCCTGGAAGCCTAACACGGCGTGATCTTGTGCAAAAAGCCGCTCCCGAGCTCCAGCTGGAAGTGTAAAAAGAACCGGGCTGGATAAAAAAAGAACCGGGCTGGATCAAAAAAGAACCGGGCGGCCCGTTAAAATTGCTTAGCCGAGGTCCTGGAAGCCTAACACGGCGTGATCTTGTGCAAAAAGCCGCTCCCGAGCTCCAGCTGGAAGTGTAAAAAGAACCGGGCTGGATAAAAAAAAGAACCGGGCTGGATCAAAAAAGAACCGGGCGACCCGTTAAAATTGCTTAGCCGAGGTCCTGGAAGCCTAACACGGCGTGTTCTTGTGCAAAAAGCCGCTCCCGAGCTTCAGCTGGAAGTGTAAAAAGAACCGGGCTGGATAAAAAAAGAACCGGGCTGGATCAAAAAAGAACCGGGGGACCCGTTAAAATTGCTTAGCCGAGGTCCTGGAAGCCTAACACGGCGTGTTCTTGTGCAAAAAGCCGCTCCCGAGCTCCAGCTGGAAGTGTAAAAAGAACCAGGCTGGATAAAAAAAAGAACCGGGCTGGATCAAAAAAGAACCGGGCGACCCGTTAAAATTGCTTAGCCGAGGTCCTGGAAGCCTAACACGGCGTGATCTTGTGCAAAAAGCCGCTCCCGAGCTCCAGCTGGAAGTGTAAAAAGAACCGGGCTGGATAAAAAAAGAACCGGGCTGGATCAAAAAAGAACCGGGCGACCCGTTAAAATTGCTTAGCCGAGGTCCTGGAAGCCTAACACGGCGTGTTCTTGTGCAAAAAGCCGCTCCCGAGCTCCAGCTGGAAGTGTAAAAAGAACCAGGCTGGATAAAAAAAAGAACCGGGCTGGATCAAAAAAGAACCGGGCGACCCGTTAAAATTGCTTAGCCGAGGTCCTGGAAGCCTAACACGGCGTGTTCTTGTGCAAAAAGCCGCTCCCGAGCTCCAGCTGGAAGTGTAAAAAGAACCAGGCTGGATAAAAAAAAGAACCGGGCTGGATCAAAAAAGAACCGGGCGACCCGTTAAAATTGCTTAGCCGAGGTCCTGGAAGCCTAACACGGCGTGATCTTGTGCAAAAAGCCGCTCCCGAGCTCCAGCTGGAAGTGTAAAAAGAACCGGGCTGGATAAAAAAAAGAACCGGGCTGGTTCAAAAAAGAACCGGGCAACCCGTTAAAATTGCTTCGCCGAGGTCCTGGAAGCCTAACCCGGCGTGATCTTGCCCGAAAGTCGGCCTCTATACTTCCATTTTAGGTACCAGGGGCTCATAGTGTACTTGGTCCCACTAGTCAGTGTACTCATCCAGTTACCCCCCGTTTTCCAAAACACCATCGGCACGTATAAGGGGGGGACTCCTGAGAGAGATGAGGTATATGGCAGCGCAACACCAATCCGCTCCGCGCTGGTTCCCATGTCGGCTACGGATGAATAAAACCAGCCTGTCCCCCCTGGAGCTCACGAGACACGGAATTTTTTCTAAGTGCCAACGGCTCTTCCGAGCAAACGTGTCCGCTCCGGCTGGTTCCCCCGTCGGCCTCGAATGACGAAAAATGCCGGTCTCCGCCCGGAGCTCATGACAAACGAAAAATTTTCTAAGTGCCAACGGCACTAGCGAGCGAATGTGTCCGCTCGGCGCTGGTTCCCGGGTCGAACCCGGAAGACGAAAAACGCCGCTCTCCGCCCGGAGCTCATGACAAACGAAAAATTTTCTAAGTGCCAACGGCACTAGCGAGCGAATGTGTCCGCTCGGCGCTGGTTCCCGGGTCGAACCCGGAAGACGAAAAACGCCGCTCTCCGCCCGGAGCTCATGACAAACGAAAATTTTTCTAAGTGCCAACGGCACTAGCGAGCGAATGTGTCCGCTCGGCGCTGGTTCCCGGGTCGAACCCGGAAGACGAAAAACGCCGGTCTCCGCCCGGAGCTCATGACAAACGAAAAATTTTCTAAGTGCCAACGGCACTAGCGAGCGAATGTGTCCGCTCGGCGCTGGTTCCCGGGTCGAACCCGGAAGACAAAAAACGCCGGTCTCCGCCCGGAGCTCATGACAAACGAAAAATTTTCTAAGTGCCAACGGCACTAGCGAGCGAATGTGTCCGCTCGGCGCTGGTTCCCGGGTCGAACCCGGAAGACGAAAAACGCCGCTCTCCGCCCGGAGCTCATGACAAACGAAAAATTTTCTAAGTGCCAACGGCACTAGCGAGCGAATGTGTCCGCTCGGCGCTGGTTCCCGGGTCGAACCCGGAAGACGAAAAACGCCGGTCTCCGCCCGGAGCTCATGACAAACGAAAAATTTTCTAAGTGCCAACGGCACTAGCGAGCGAATGTGTCCGCTCGGCGCTGGTTCCCGGGTCGGACCCGGAAGACGAAAAACGCCGGTCTCCGCCCGGAGCTCATGACAAACGAAAAATTTTCTAAGTGCCAACGGCACTAGCGAGCGAATGTGTCCGCTCGGCGCTGGTTCCCGGGTCGGACCCGGAAGACGAAAAACGCCGGTCCTCGCCTGGAGGTCCCAGCAAAATCGGCGAAAAAACGACTAAGTGTCAACTTTCGAAAAAACGGCTAAGTGTCGACTTTCGAAAAAACGGCTAAGTGTCAACTTTCGAAAAAACGGCTAAGTGTCAACTTTCGAAAAAACGACTAAGTGCCCACGGCTCTGCGGGGCTTGTGAGTCCGCCCCGCGCCGGTTCGGCGGTCGGCCTCAAAAAGCAAAAAATCAGCCTCTCTCCCTGGAGCTCACCAAAAATTTGTCGAAATTTTTCTAAGTTCTCCTCGAGGTACCAGGGGGTGAGGTACCCGGGCTAAGGTGCAGTACCTTTTTTGGTCTTCAGGTGCGCCAGAGTACAATGAAATGGTCCCAGTAGTCAGTGTACTCATCGACTTTCCCCCCGTTTTCCAAAGCACCTCGTTTACGAGTATGGAGGAGATGGTGCTGGTCTCCCCACGGCGTCGGACACGCCGTCCTCGACAGCACAAGGTCGGATAGAAGACCTGGAAAGCGCCGTGGCACGCGCTGGAGGTGGGCACTTTGGCGAAAAAACGACTAAGTGTCAACTTTCGAAAAAACGACTAAGTGTCAACTTTCGAAAAAACGGCTAAGTGTCAACTTTCGAAAAAACGACTAAGTGTCACCTCTCTGAAAAAATGGCAAAGTGTCGCCTCTCTGAAAATTTTCTAAGTGCCCACGGCTCTGCGGGCTCGTGCATCCGAGCCGCGCCGGTTCTGCAACCGGCCTAGAATGACGAAAAATAACGGTCTCCTCCTGGAGCTCACAGCCAATTGTGGCGAAAAAGTGGCAAAGTGCCCACGGCTCTGCGGGCTCGTGCATCCGACCCGCGCCGGTTCTGCAGCCGGCCTAGAATGACGAAAAATAACGGTCTCCTCCTGGAGCTCACAGCCAACTTGGCAAAAAGTTTCTAAGTGCCCACGGCCCTGCCGAGCTTTGGCGTCCGCCCAGCGCCGGTTCCGCAGTCGGCCTCGAATGACGAAAAATAACGGTCTCCTCCTGGAGCTCACAGCCAACTTGGCAAAAAGTTTCTAAGTGCCCACGGCCCTGCCGAGCTTTGGCGTCCGCCCAGCGCCGGTTCCGCAGTCGGCCTCGAATGACGAAAAATAACGGTCTCCTCCTGGAGCTCACAGCCAACTTGGCAAAAAGTTTCTAAGTGCCCACGGCCCTGCCGAGCTTTGGCGTCCGCCCAGCGCCGGTTCCGCAGTCGGCCTCGAATGACGAAAAATAACGGTCTCCTCCTGGAGCTCACAGCCAACTTGGCAAAAAGTTTCTAAGTGCCCACGGCCCTGCCGAGCTTTGGCGTCCGCCCAGCGCCGGTTCCGCAGTCGGCCTCGAATGACGAAAAATAACGGTCTCCTCCTGGAGCTCACAGCCAACTTGGCAAAAAGTTTCTAAGTGCCCACGGCCCTGCCGAGCTTTGGCGTCCGCCCAGCGCCGGTTCCGCAGTCGGCCTCGAATGACGAAAAATAACGGTCTCCTCCTGGAGCTCACAGCCAACTTGGCAAAAAGTTTCTAAGTGCCCACGGCCCTGCCGAGCTTTGGCGTCCGCCCAGCGCCGGTTCCGCAGTCGGCCTCGAATGACGAAAAATAACGGTCTCCTCCTGGAGCTCACAGCCAACTTGGCAAAAAGTTTCTAAGTGCCCACGGCCCTGCCGAGCTTTGGCGTCCGCCCAGCGCCGGTTCCGCAGTCGGCCTCGAATGACGAAAAATAACGGTCTCCTCCTGGAGCTCACAGCCAACTTGGCAAAAAGTTTCTAAGTGCCCACGGCCCTGCCGAGCTTTGGCGTCCGCCCAGCGCCGGTTCCGCAGTCGGCCTCGAATGACGAAAAATAACGGTCTCCTCCTGGAGCTCACAGCCAACTTGGCAAAAAGTTTCTAAGTGCCCACGGCCCTGCCGAGCTTTGGCGTCCGCCCAGCGCCGGTTCCGCAGTCGGCCTCGAATGACGAAAAATAACGGTCTCCTCCTGGAGCTCACAGCCAACTTGGCAAAAAGTTTCTAAGTGCCCACGGCCCTGCCGAGCTTTGGCGTCCGCCCAGCGCCGGTTCCGCAGTCGGCCTCGAATGACGAAAAATAACGGTCTCCTCCTGGAGCTCACAGCCAACTTGGCAAAAAGTTTCTAAGTGCCCACGGCCCTGCCGAGCTTTGGCGTCCGCCCAGCGCCGGTTCCGCAGTCGGCCTCGAATGACGAAAAATAACGGTCTCCTCCTGGAGCTCACAGCCAACTTGGCAAAAAGTTTCTAAGTGTCACATCTCTGAAAAAACGGCTAAGTGTCGACTTTCGAAAAAACGGCAAAGTGTCACATCTCTGAAAAAACGGCTAAGTGTCGACTTTCGAAAAAACGGCTAAGTGTCAACTTTCGAAAAAACGGCTAAGTGTCGCCTCTCTGAAAAAACGGCAAAGTGTCAACTTTCGAAAAAACGACAGAGTGTCGCCTCTCTGAAAAAACGACTAAGTGTCGACTCTGAGAAAATGGCAAAGTGCCCACGGCTCTGCGGGCTCGTGCATCCGACCCGCGCCGGTTCCCCAGCCGGCCTGAAATAAGGCAAAACCAGCCTCTCCGCCTGGAGCTCAGAGCCAACTTGGCGAATATTTTCTAAGTGCCCACGGCTCTGCGTGGCTACGGCGTCTGCCCAGCGCCGGTTCCTGGGTCGAACCCCGAGGACGAGGAATGCCGGTCTCCGCCTGGAGGTCCCAGCTTAATCGGCGAAAATTTTCTAAGTGCCCACGGCTCTGCCGGGCTCGTGCATCCGACCCGCGCCGGTTCCCCAGCCGGCCTGAAATAAGGCAAAACCAGGCTCTCCCCCTGGAGCTCAGAGCCAATTGTGGCGAAAAAACGACTAAGTGTCAACTTTCGAAAAAACGACTAAGTGTCAACTTTCCAAAAAAACGGCTAAGTGTCGACTTTCGAAAAAACGGCTAAGTGTCAACTTTCGAAAAAACGACTAAGTGTCGCCTCTGAAAAAACGACTAAGTGTCGCCTCTCTGAAAAAACGACTAAGTGCCCACGGCTCTGCGGGGCTTGTGAGTCCGCCCCGCGCCGGTTCGGCGGTCGGCCTCAAAAAGCGAAAAATCAGCCTCTCTCCCTGGAGCTCACCAAAAATTTGTCGAAATTTTTCTAAGTTCTCCTCGAGGTACCAGGGGGTGAGGTACCCGGGCTAAGGTGCAGTACCTTTTTTGGTCTTCAGGTGCGCCAGAGTACAATGAAATGGTCCCAGTAGTCAGTGTACTCATCGACTTTCCCCCCGTTTTCCAAAGCACCCCGTTTACGAGTATGGAGGAGATGGTGCTGGTCTCCCCACGGCGTCGGACACGCCGTCCTCGACAGCACAAGGTCGGATAGAAGACCTGAAAAGCGCCGTGGCACGCGCTGGAGGTGTCACTGTGGCGAAAAAGTGACTAAGTGTCAACTTTCGAAAAAACGGCTAAGTGTCAACTTTCGAAAAAACGGCTAAGTGTCAACTTTCGAAAAAACGGCTAAGTGTCAACTTTCGAAAAAACGACTAAGTGTCGCCTCTCTGAAAAAACGGCAAAGTGTCAACTTTCGAAAAAACGACTAAGTGTCAACTTTCGAAAAAACGACTAAGTGTCACCTCTCTGAAAAAATGGCAAAGTGTCAACTGCGAATGTGGTGGTGCATGGAAGGAAGTGGAGGACGGCCGCCTCCTTAAACACAGGCCGAAGAGGAGCGTCAGGGCCGGCTCCTTAAACACGGACCGAGTGTCGCCCTTAACACAGACCAAGCGGAGGACGGCCGCCTCCCTAAATACAGGCCGAACCGGAGCGCGAGGGCCGCTCCTTAAACACGGACCGAGTGTCGCCCTTAACACAGACCAAGGGGAGGACGGCCGCCTCCTTAAACACAGGCCGGAGAGGAGCGTCAGGGCCAGGCTCCTCAAACATGGACCGAGTGTCGCCCTTAACACAGACCAAGGGGAGGACGGCCGCCTCCTTAAACACAGGCCGGAGAGGAGCGTCAGGGCCAGGCTCCTCAAACATGGACCGAGTGTCGCCCTTAACACAGACCAAGGGGAGGACGGCCGCCTCCTTAAACACAGGCCGGAGAGGAGCGTCAGGGCCAGGCTCCTCAAACATGGACCGAGTGTCGCCCTTAACACGGACCAAGGGGAGGACGGCCGCCTCCTTAAACACAGGCCGGAGAGGAGCGTCAGGGCCAGGCTCCTCAAACATGGACCGAGTGTCGCCCTTAACACGGACCAAGGGGAGGACGGCCGCCTCCTTAAACACAGGCCGGAGAGGAGCGTCAGGGCCAGGCTCCTCAAACATGGACAGAGTGTCGCCCTTAACACAGACCAAGCGGAGGACGGCCGCCTCCCTAAATACAGGCCGAACCGGAGCGCGAGTGTCGCTCCTTAAACACGGACCGAGTGGAGGACGGCCGCCTCCTTAAACACAGGCCGAACAAAATGACACAAAGTGTCAACTGCGAATGTTGTCCATCCAAGGAAGGAGCGTGATGCCCGGCCGGCTCCTTAAACACAGGCCGAGAGTCGCCCCGGACGGTCCGCCTCGCGGCGCCCGTCTGCTCGGATAAAATGACACAAAGTGTCAACTACGAATGTTGTCCATCCAAGGAGGGAGCGTGATGCCCGGCCGGCTCCGAAAACACAGGCCGAGAGTCGCCCCGGACGGTCCGCCTCGCGGCGCCCGTCTGCTCGGATAAAATGACACAAAGTGTCAACTGCGAATGTTGTCCATCCAAGGAAGGAGCGTGATGCCCGGCCGGCTCCTTAAACACAGGCCGAGAGTCGCCCCGGACGGTCCGCCTCGCGGCGCCCGTCTGCTCGGATAAAATGACACAAAGTGTCAACTACGAATGTTGTCCATCCAAGGAGGGAGCGTGATGCCCGGCCGGCTCCGAAAACACAGGCCGAGAGTCGCCCCGGACGGTCCGCCTCGCGGCGCCCGTCTGCTCGGATAAAATGACACAAAGTGTCAACTGCGAATGTTGTCCATCCAAGGAAGGAGCGTGATGCCCGGCCGGCTCCTTAAACACAGGCCGAGAGTCGCCCCGGACGGTCCGCCTCGCGGCGCCCGCCCGCTCGGATAAAATGACACAAAGTGTCAACTACGAATGTTGTCCATCCAAGGAAGGAGCGTGATGCCCGGCCGGCTCCTTAAACACAGGCCGAGAGTCGCCCCGGACGGTCGCCTCGCGGCGCCCGTCTGCTCGGATAAAATGACACAAAGTGTCAACTACGAATGTTGTCCATCCAAGGAGGGAGCGTGATGCCCGGCCGGCTCCTTAAACACAGGCCGAGAGTCGCCCCGGACGGTCCGCCTCGCGGCGCCCGTCTGCTCGGATAAAATGACACAAAGTGTCAACTGCGAATGTTGTCCATCCAAGGAAGGAGCGTGATGCCCGGCCGGCTCCTTAAACACAGGCCGAGAGTCGCCCCGGACGGTCCGCCTCGCGGCGCCCGCCCGCTCGGATAAAATGACACAAAGTGTCAACTACGAATGTTGTCCATCCAAGGAAGGAGCGTGATGCCCGGCCGGCTCCGAAAACACAGGCCGAGAGTCGCCCCGGACGGTCGCCTCGCGGCGCCCGTCTGCTCGGATAAAATGACACAAAGTGTCAACTACGAATGTTGTCCATCCAAGGAGGGAGCGTGATGCCCGGCCGGCTCCGAAAACACAGGCCGAGAGTCGCCCCGGACGGTCCGCCTCGCGGCGCCCGTCTGCTCGGATAAAATGACACAAAGTGTCAACTACGAATGTTGTCCATCCAAGGAGGGAGCGTGAGGCCCGGCCGGCTCCGAAAACACAGGCCGAGAGTCGCCCCGGACGGTCCGCCTCTCGAGGCGCCCGCCCGCTCGGATAAAATGACACAAAGTGTCAACTACGAATGTTGTCCATCCAAGGAGGGAGCGTGATGCCCGGCCGGCTCCGAAAACACAGGCCGAGATTCGACCCCGGACGGGCCGTCTTCTCCCGGCGCCCGCCCGCGTACGCCCCCCATCCCCGGTCGCCCGTCTGCTCCCGGCGGGCCTCCGAGTACCCCCTCACCCAACTGACCGACTGGCACTCATGACCCGCCTTGGTAGGGCCTCCATCGGCCTCGGCTCGTCCGACGTCGGGTGGACGGTTCCTACCCACTGCGGGTCGCACTCTAGCGCCCCGGCCGCCGCGTGAGCGTGCGCTCCCCGCGCCGCCCCGCAGGCCCCGGCGCGACCGTACTGCGGCGAGACCGAGACGACCCGGTTTGGCATCCATCCCACCTAGCCACGATCCACGGAGGCCGAGCGAGCGGCTGAGTGTCGGGCGCCGCGCGTGCGAGCGTCCGCCGGCCGCGCCGGTCCTTCCGCGAATGTCGTTTCTCAAACCCTCCGGCTTGATAGCGGCGGCACCACGGGAAGCCGTCCACACACACACCGTCCGACCTCTATCCGAAAAGCCTTCCCGACCAACCGCGGTCGCGGGGGCGTCTGTCGCTCCGCATCGGGGGGGCGTATGGCTTCCGCGCTACGCGCTGCGGGCTCGGGGGGGCCGCAACGGCTGAGTCTGACTCGGCCGGGGCGCAGCTTCCCTCCCGGCAGTCAGCAATAGTGCCGATCGCGCCTGCCACCAGCCCCCTCCCCGACGGGTTCGTCGGCGCCGGCTGGCCGCCGTCCGCCTTCGTTCCCCGAGGGTTCCCAACCAGCGCCGATCCAACTCCGCATCCTGGCCGCACGCAGTGCGTGCCTCGCGCGGGTAAGTCGCCGGCGCAGCGCCGCAGCTCCCGACCCCCGCGTACGGGAATAGTTGAGGGCCTCAGCGGGCCGCACCGACCGAGTCCGACTCGGGCCGGGGCGCAGATTCCCGCTTGGGTGACCGAACGTTCTCTGCTCGGGCCGGAGGGCCGACGCCCGTCCCCCCCCGTCGTCCCCCACGGACCGCC
>NW_028232230.1:0-17500 GCF_054491065.1 Syngnathus leptorhynchus | reverse complement strand
AAGGCGGCGACATTTCCCCGTTACCGGTGGCTGCGCGGCGGGTGAGTGACAGAGCTTATCCGAGCGGCTGGAACTCTGCGCCGGCGTGGTCGAGAGTGAGGCCTCGGCCCTTTGGCTGCCTGGTACCTAAAACACTTCCATTGATCCAGCCTCGGAGGGTGCTGGCTGGTGGCTCCATACCTCCATAGCTCCATACCTCCAGAGCTCCATAGCTCCATAGCACCAGAGCTCCATAGCTCCATAGCACCAGAGCTCCATAGCTCCATAGCACCAGAGCTCCATAGCTCCATAGCACCAGAGCTCCATAGCACCAGAGCTCCATAGCTCCATAGCACCAGAGCTCCATAGCTCCATAGCACCAGAGCTCCATAGCTCCATAGCACCAGAGCTCCATAGCTCCATAGCACCAGAGCTCCATAGCTCCATAGCTCCATAGCTCCAGGGCTCCATAGCTCCATAGCTCCAGGGCTCCATAGCTCCAGGGCTCCAGGGCTCCATAGCTCCAGGGCTCCATAGCTCCAGGGCTCCAGGGCTCCATAGCTCCAGGGCTCCATAGCTCCAGGGCTCCAGGGCTCCATAGCTCCATACCTCCAGAGCTCCATACCTCCAGAGCTCCAGAGCTCCATAGCACCAGAGCTCCATGGCTTCAGAGCTCCATAGCACCATAGCTCCATACCTCCAGAGCTCCAGGGCTCCATAGCTCCATAGCTCCATAGCTCCATAGCTCCATACCTCCAGAGCTCCATAGCACCAGAGCTCCAGAGCTCCATAGCTCCAGCCTGGGTGGCTGGTGGCTCCATAGCTCCATACTTCCATAGCTCTAAGTCAGAGAGTTGGCGAAAATTGCACTAAGTGCGAAAGCCCATTCATTTACAACGGCGTGTCCACAAGGCGGCGACATTTCCCCGTTACCGGTGGCTGCGCGGCGGGAGAGTGACAGAGCTCATCCGAGCGGCTGGAACTCTGCGCCGGCGTGGTCGAGCGTGAGGCCTCGGCACTTTGGCCGCCTGGTACCTAAACACTTCCATTGATCCAGCCACGGAGGGTGCTGGCTGGTGGCTCCATACCTCCATAGCTCCATACCTCCAGAGCTCCAGAGCTCCATAGCACCAGAGCTCCATAGCTCCATAGCACCAGAGCTCCATAGCACCAGAGCTCCATAGCTCCATAGCACCAGAGCTCCATAGCTCCATAGCACCAGAGCTCCATAGCTCCATAGCACCAGAGCTCCATAGCACCAGAGCTCCATAGCTCCATAGCACCAGAGCTCCATAGCTCCATAGCACCAGCTCCATAGCTCCATAGCACCAGAGCTCCATAGCTCCATAGCACCAGAGCTCCATAGCTCCATAGCACCAGAGCTCCATAGCTCCATAGCACCAGAGCTCCATAGCTCCATAGCACCAGAGCTCCATAGCTCCATAGCTCCAGGGCTCCATAGCTCCAGGGCTCCAGGGCTCCAGGGCTCCATAGCTCCAGGGCTCCATAGCTCCAGGGCTCCAGGGCTCCATAGCTCCATACCTCCAGAGCTCCATAGCTCCATACTTCCAGAGCTCCATAGCTCCATAGCACCAGAGCTCCAGAGCTCCATAGCTCCATAGCACCAGAGCTCCATAGCACCAGAGCTCCATAGCTCCAGCCTGGGTGGCTGGTGGCTCCATAGCTCCATACTTCCATAGCTCCAGTCAGAGAGTTGGCGAAAATTGCACTAAGTGCGAAAGCCCATTCATTTACAAGGGCGTGTCCACAAGGCGGCGACATTTCCCCGTTACCGGTGGCTGCGCGGCAGGAGAGTGACAGAGCTTATCCGAGCGGCTGGAACTCTGCGCCGGCGTGGTCGAACGGCTGGCCTCGGTAGTTGAGGTACCAGGGGTGGGCCGGGGAGCTCCAGGCGGGTCTTGTGAGAGAGTGAAGCCGAGCGGCTGGAACTCTGGGCCGGCCTGGTCGAGCGGCTGGCCTCGGTAGTTGAGGTACCAGGGGCGGGCTGGGGAGCTCCAGGCGGGGCTTGTGAGAGAGTGAAGCCGAGCGGCTGGAACTCTGGGCCGGCGTGGTTGAGCCACGGAGGGTGCTGGCTGGTGGCTCCATAGCTCCATAGCTCCATAGCTCCATACTTCCATAGCTCCAGACTTCCATAGCTCCATAGCTCCATAGCTCCATAGCTCCATAGCTCCATAGCACCAGAGCTCCAGAGCTCCATAGCACCAGAGCTCCAGAGCTCCATAGCTCCATAGCTCCATAGCCCCAGAGCTCCATAGCTCCATAGCTCCATAGCTCCAGAGCTCCATACTTCCATAGCTCCAGAGCTCCAGCCTGTCTGGTGGCTCCATAGCTCCATAGCTCCATACTTGCAGCCACGGAGCTGGCGAAAATTGCACTAAGTGCGAAAGCCCATTCATTTACAACGGCGTGTCCACAAGGCGGCGACATTTCCCCGTTACCGGTGGCTGCTTAGCGGGAGAGTGACAGAGCTTATCCGAGCGGCTGGAACTCTGGGCCGGCCTGGTCGAGCGGCTGGCCTCGGTAGTTGAGGTACCAGGGGCGGGCTGGGGAGCTCCAGGCGGGGCTTGTGAGAGAGTGTAGCCGAGCGGCTGGAACTCTGGGCCGGCGTGGTTGAGCAGCATGCCCGCGGAGGTGGCTCTTCCATAGGCACGGAGGGTGCTGGAGCTCCACACTTCCCTAGGCACGGAGGGTGCTGGAGCTCCACACTTCCATAGGCAGGGAGGGTGCTGGAGCTCCACACTTCCATAGGCAGGGAGGGTGCTGGAGCTCCACACTTCCATAGGCAGGGAGGGTGCTGGAGCTCCACACTTCCATAGGCAGGGAGGGTGCTGGAGCTCCACACTTCCATAGGCAGGGAGGGTGCTGGAGCTCCACACTTCCATAGGCAGGGAGGGTGCTGGAGCTCCACACTTCCATAGGCAGGGAGGGTGCTGGAGCTCCACACTTCCATAGGCAGGGAGGGTGCTGGAGCTCCACACTTCCATAGGCAGGGAGGGTGCTGGAGCTCCACACTTCCATAGGCAGGGAGGGTGCTGGAGCTCCACACTTCCATAGGCAGGGAGGGTGCTGGAGCTCCACACTTCCATAGGCAGGGAGGGTGCTGGAGCTCCACACTTCCATAGGCAGGGAGGGTGCTGGAGCTCCACACTTCCATAGGCAGGGAGGGTGCTGGAGCTCCACACTTCCATAGGCAGGGAGGGTGCTGGAGCTCCACACTTCCATAGGCAGGGAGGGTGCTGGAGCTCCACACTTCCATAGGCAGGGAGGGTGCTGGAGCTCCACACTTCCATAGGCAGGGAGGGTGCTGGAGCTCCACACTTCCATAGGCAGGGAGGGTGCTGGAGCTCCACACTTCCATAGGCAGGGAGGGTGCTGGAGCTCCACACTTCCATAGGCAGGGAGGGTGCTGGAGCTCCACACTTCCATAGGCAGGGAGGGTGCTGGAGCTCCACACTTCCATAGGCAGGGAGGGTGCTGGAGCTCCACACTTCCATAGGCAGGGAGGGTGCTGGAGCTCCACACTTCCATAGGCAGGGAGGGTGCTGGAGCTCCACACTTCCATAGGCAGGGAGGGTGCTGGAGCTCCACACTTCCATAGGCAGGGAGGGTGCTGGAGCTCCACACTTCCATAGGCAGGGAGGGTGCTGGAGCTCCACACTTCCATAGGCAGGGAGGGTGCTGGAGCTCCACACTTCCATAGGCAGGGAGGGTGCTGGAGCTCCACACTTCCATAGGCAGGGAGGGTGCTGGAGCTCCACACTTCCATAGGCAGGGAGGGTGCTGGAGCTCCACACTTCCATAGGCAGGGAGGGTGCTGGAGCTCCACACTTCCATAGGCAGGGAGGGTGCTGGAGCTCCACACTTCCATAGGCAGGGAGGGTGCTGGAGCTCCACACTTCCATAGGCAGGGAGGGTGCTGGAGCTCCACACTTCCATAGGCAGGGAGGGTGCTGGAGCTCCACACTTCCATAGGCAGGGAGGGTGCTGGAGCTCCACACTTCCATAGGCAGGGAGGGTGCTGGAGCTCCACACTTCCATAGGCAGGGAGGGTGCTGGAGCTCCACACTTCCATAGGCAGGGAGGGTGCTGGAGCTCCACACTTCCATAGGCAGGGAGGGTGCTGGAGCTCCACACTTCCATAGGCAGGGAGGGTGCTGGAGCTCCACACTTCCATAGGCAGGGAGGGTGCTGGAGCTCCACACTTCCATAGGCAGGGAGGGTGCTGGAGCTCCACACTTCCATAGGCAGGGAGGGTGCTGGAGCTCCACACTTCCATAGGCAGGGAGGGTGCTGGAGCTCCACACTTCCATAGGCAGGGAGGGTGCTGGAGCTCCACACTTCCATAGGCAGGGAGGGTGCTGGAGCTCCACACTTCCATAGGCAGGGAGGGTGCTGGAGCTCCACACTTCCATAGGCAGGGAGGGTGCTGGAGCTCCACACTTCCATAGGCAGGGAGGGTGCTGGAGCTCCACACTTCCATAGGCAGGGAGGGTGCTGGAGCTCCACACTTCCATAGGCAGGGAGGGTGCTGGAGCTCCACACTTCCATAGGCAGGGAGGGTGCTGGAGCTCCACACTTCCATAGGCAGGGAGGGTGCTGGAGCTCCACACTTCCATAGGCAGGGAGGGTGCTGGAGCTCCACACTTCCATAGGCAGGGAGGGTGCTGGAGCTCCACACTTCCATAGGCAGGGAGGGTGCTGGAGCTCCACACTTCCATAGGCAGGGAGGGTGCTGGAGCTCCACACTTCCATAGGCAGGGAGGGTGCTGGAGCTCCACACTTCCATAGGCAGGGAGGGTGCTGGAGCTCCACACTTCCATAGGCAGGGAGGGTGCTGGAGCTCCACACTTCCATAGGCAGGGAGGGTGCTGGAGCTCCACACTTCCATAGGCAGGGAGGGTGCTGGAGCTCCACACTTCCATAGGCAGGGAGGGTGCTGGAGCTCCACACTTCCATAGGCAGGGAGGGTGCTGGAGCTCCACACTTCCATAGGCAGGGAGGGTGCTGGAGCTCCACACTTCCATAGGCAGGGAGGGTGCTGGAGCTCCACACTTCCATAGGCAGGGAGGGTGCTGGAGCTCCACACTTCCATAGGCAGGGAGGGTGCTGGAGCTCCACACTTCCATAGGCAGGGAGGGTGCTGGAGCTCCACACTTCCATAGGCAGGGAGGGTGCTGGAGCTCCACACTTCCATAGGCAGGGAGGGTGCTGGAGCTCCACACTTCCATAGGCAGGGAGGGTGCTGGAGCTCCACACTTCCATAGGCAGGGAGGGTGCTGGAGCTCCACACTTCCATAGGCAGGGAGGGTGCTGGAGCTCCACACTTCCATAGGCAGGGAGGGTGCTGGAGCTCCACACTTCCATAGGCAGGGAGGGTGCTGGAGCTCCACACTTCCATAGGCAGGGAGGGTGCTGGAGCTCCACACTTCCATAGGCAGGGAGGGTGCTGGAGCTCCACACTTCCATAGGCAGGGAGGGTGCTGGAGCTCCACACTTCCATAGGCAGGGAGGGTGCTGGAGCTCCACACTTCCATAGGCAGGGAGGGTGCTGGAGCTCCACACTTCCATAGGCAGGGAGGGTGCTGGAGCTCCACACTTCCATAGGCAGGGAGGGTGCTGGAGCTCCACACTTCCATAGGCAGGGAGGGTGCTGGCACATCCACACTTCCAGCCACGGAGCATGCTGGCACTTCCACCTTGCTTGCTAAGTCGGCGTGATCTTGCCCAAAAAGTCCCTCCTCACCTCCAGCTGGAAGTGGAAAAAAATCCTCCACCTGCTTGGCCGAGGTTCTGGAAGCCAGCAGCTCGCAGAATGTTGCCAAAGTTTCACTGGAAGGAAAAGAAAAGAGAAGACCGAGTGCGCATTTCACCTACCGCCGAATGTCCACAAGAGGGAAGTGTCACTCCGTCGCAGAATCTGCGCCGACGCACTCGGCACCCTTCGAATTTATGGTGCCGGTGCGGGTGTTCTGGGTGCAAAAAGGCCGCCCAAGTGGTAGAAAAAAATCAGACTTCGTCTCTTAGGTCGAAATTAATGCCAAGTTTTGAAATGCGCTGGCAGGGGTGGACCAGGGCCCGTTAGAAGTGCTTAGCCGAGGTCCTGGAAGCCTAACCCGGCGTGATCTTGTGCAAAAAGCCGCTGCTGAGCTCCAGCTGGAAGTGTAAAAAGAACCGGGCTGGATCAAAAAAAGAACCGGGCGGCCCGTTAAAATTGCTTAGCCGAGGTCCTGGAAGCCTAACCCGGCGTGATCTTGTGCAAAAAGCCGCTGCTGAGCTCCAGCTGGAAGTGGAAAAAGAACCGGGCTGGATCAAAAAAGAACCGGGCGACCCGTTAAAATTGCTTAGCCGAGGTCCTGGAAGCCTAACACGGCGTGTTCTTGTGCAAAAAGCCGCTCCCGAGCTCCAGCTGGAAGTGTAAAAAGAACCAGGCTGGATAAAAAAAAGAACCGGGCTGGATCAAAAAAGAACCGGGCGACCCGTTAAAATTGCTTAGCCGAGGTCCTGGAAGCCTAACACGGCGTGATCTTGTGCAAAAAGCCGCTCCCGAGCTCCAGCTGGAAGTGTAAAAAGAACCGGGCTGGATAAAAAAAGAACCGGGCTGGATCAAAAAAGAACCGGGCGGCCCGTTAAAATTGCTTAGCCGAGGTCCTGGAAGCCTAACACGGCGTGATCTTGTGCAAAAAGCCGCTCCCGAGCTCCAGCTGGAAGTGTAAAAAGAACCGGGCTGGATAAAAAAAAGAACCGGGCTGGATCAAAAAAGAACCGGGCGACCCGTTAAAATTGCTTAGCCGAGGTCCTGGAAGCCTAACACGGCGTGTTCTTGTGCAAAAAGCCGCTCCCGAGCTTCAGCTGGAAGTGTAAAAAGAACCGGGCTGGATAAAAAAAGAACCGGGCTGGATCAAAAAAGAACCGGGGGACCCGTTAAAATTGCTTAGCCGAGGTCCTGGAAGCCTAACCCGGCGTGATCTTGTGCAAAAAGCCGCTCCCGAGCTCCAGCTGGAAGTGTAAAAAGAACCGGGCTGGATAAAAAAAAGAACCGGGCTGGATCAAAAAAGAACCGGGCGACCCGTTAAAATTGCTTAGCCGAGGTCCTGGAAGCCTAACACGGCGTGATCTTGTGCAAAAAGCCGCTCCCGAGCTCCAGCTGGAAGTGTAAAAAGAACCGGGCTGGATAAAAAAAGAACCGGGCTGGATCAAAAAAGAACCGGGGGACCCGTTAAAATTGCTTAGCCGAGGTCCTGGAAGCCTAACCCGGCGTGATCTTGTGCAAAAAGCCGCTCCCGAGCTCCAGCTGGAAGTGTAAAAAGAACCGGGCTGGATAAAAAAAGAACCGGGCTGGATCAAAAAAGAACCGGGCGACCCGTTAAAATTGCTTAGCCGAGGTCCTGGAAGCCTAACCCGGCGTGATCTTGTGCAAAAAGCCGCTCCCGAGCTCCAGCTGGAAGTGTAAAAAGAACCGGGCTGGATAAAAAAAAGAACCGGGCTGGATCAAAAAAGAACCGGGCGACCCGTTAAAATTGCTTAGCCGAGGTCCTGGAAGCCTAACACGGCGTGATCTTGTGCAAAAAGCCGCTCCCGAGCTCCAGCTGGAAGTGTAAAAAGAACCGGGCTGGATAAAAAAAAGAACCGGGCTGGATCAAAAAAGAACCGGGCGACCCGTTAAAATTGCTTAGCCGAGGTCCTGGAAGCCTAACACGGCGTGATCTTGTGCAAAAAGCCGCTCCCGAGCTCCAGCTGGAAGTGTAAAAAGAACCGGGCTGGATAAAAAAAAGAACCGGGCTGGATCAAAAAAGAACCGGGCGACCCGTTAAAATTGCTTAGCCGAGGTCCTGGAAGCCTAACACGGCGTGTTCTTGTGCAAAAAGCCGCTCCCGAGCTCCAGCTGGAAGTGTAAAAAGAACCGGGCTGGATAAAAAAAGAACCGGGCTGGATCAAAAAAGAACCGGGCGACCCGTTAAAATTGCTTAGCCGAGGTCCTGGAAGCCTAACACGGCGTGTTCTTGTGCAAAAAGCCGCTCCCGAGCTCCAGCTGGAAGTGTAAAAAGAACCAGGCTGGATAAAAAAAAGAACCGGGCTGGATCAAAAAAGAACCGGGCGACCCGTTAAAATTGCTTAGCCGAGGTCCTGGAAGCCTAACACGGCGTGTTCTTGTGCAAAAAGCCGCTCCCGAGCTCCAGCTGGAAGTGTAAAAAGAACCAGGCTGGATAAAAAAAAGAACCGGGCTGGATCAAAAAAGAACCGGGCGACCCGTTAAAATTGCTTAGCCGAGGTCCTGGAAGCCTAACACGGCGTGATCTTGTGCAAAAAGCCGCTCCCGAGCTCCAGCTGGAAGTGTAAAAAGAACCGGGCTGGATAAAAAAAGAACCGGGCTGGATCAAAAAAGAACCGGGCGACCCGTTAAAATTGCTTAGCCGAGGTCCTGGAAGCCTAACACGGCGTGTTCTTGTGCAAAAAGCCGCTCCCGAGCTCCAGCTGGAAGTGTAAAAAGAACCAGGCTGGATAAAAAAAAGAACCGGGCTGGATCAAAAAAGAACCGGGCGACCCGTTAAAATTGCTTAGCCGAGGTCCTGGAAGCCTAACACGGCGTGTTCTTGTGCAAAAAGCCGCTCCCGAGCTCCAGCTGGAAGTGTAAAAAGAACCAGGCTGGATAAAAAAAAAGAACCGGGCTGGATCAAAAAAGAACCGGGCGACCCGTTAAAATTGCTTAGCCGAGGTCCTGGAAGCCTAACACGGCGTGATCTTGTGCAAAAAGCCGCTCCCGAGCTCCAGCTGGAAGTGTAAAAAGAACCGGGCTGGATAAAAAAAAGAACCGGGCTGGTTCAAAAAAGAACCGGGCAACCCGTTAAAATTGCTTCGCCGAGGTCCTGGAAGCCTAACCCGGCGTGATCTTGCCCGAAAGTCGGCCTCTATACTTCCATTTTAGGTACCAGGGGCTCATAGTGTACTTGGTCCCACTAGTCAGTGTACTCATCCAGTTACCCCCCGTTTTCCAAAACACCATCGGCACGTATAAGGGGGGGACTCCTGAGAGAGATGAGGTATATGGCAGCGCAACACCAATCCGCTCCGCGCTGGTTCCCATGTCGGCTACGGATGAATAAAACCAGCCTGTCCCCCCTGGAGCTCACGAGACACGGAATTTTTTCTAAGTGCCAACGGCTCTTCCGAGCAAACGTGTCCGCTCCGGCTGGTTCCCCCGTCGGCCTCGAATGACGAAAAATGCCGGTCTCCGCCCGGAGCTCATGACAAACGAAAAATTTTCTAAGTGCCAACGGCACTAGCGAGCGAATGTGTCCGCTCGGCGCTGGTTCCCGGGTCGAACCCGGAAGACGAAAAACGCCGCTCTCCGCCCGGAGCTCATGACAAACGAAAAATTTTCTAAGTGCCAACGGCACTAGCGAGCGAATGTGTCCGCTCGGCGCTGGTTCCCGGGTCGAACCCGGAAGACGAAAAACGCCGCTCTCCGCCCGGAGCTCATGACAAACGAAAATTTTTCTAAGTGCCAACGGCACTAGCGAGCGAATGTGTCCGCTCGGCGCTGGTTCCCGGGTCGAACCCGGAAGACGAAAAACGCCGGTCTCCGCCCGGAGCTCATGACAAACGAAAAATTTTCTAAGTGCCAACGGCACTAGCGAGCGAATGTGTCCGCTCGGCGCTGGTTCCCGGGTCGAACCCGGAAGACAAAAAACGCCGGTCTCCGCCCGGAGCTCATGACAAACGAAAAATTTTCTAAGTGCCAACGGCACTAGCGAGCGAATGTGTCCGCTCGGCGCTGGTTCCCGGGTCGAACCCGGAAGACGAAAAACGCCGCTCTCCGCCCGGAGCTCATGACAAACGAAAAATTTTCTAAGTGCCAACGGCACTAGCGAGCGAATGTGTCCGCTCGGCGCTGGTTCCCGGGTCGAACCCGGAAGACGAAAAACGCCGGTCTCCGCCCGGAGCTCATGACAAACGAAAAATTTTCTAAGTGCCAACGGCACTAGCGAGCGAATGTGTCCGCTCGGCGCTGGTTCCCGGGTCGAACCCGGAAGACGAAAAACGCCGGTCTCCGCCCGGAGCTCATGACAAACGAAAAATTTTCTAAGTGCCAACGGCACTAGCGAGCGAATGTGTCCGCTCGGCGCTGGTTCCCGGGTCGGACCCGGAAGACGAAAAACGCCGGTCTCCGCCCGGAGCTCATGACAAACGAAAAATTTTCTAAGTGCCAACGGCACTAGCGAGCGAATGTGTCCGCTCGGCGCTGGTTCCCGGGTCGGACCCGGAAGACGAAAAACGCCGGTCCTCGCCTGGAGGTCCCAGCAAAATCGGCGAAAAAACGACTAAGTGTCAACTTTCGAAAAAACGGCTAAGTGTCGACTTTCGAAAAAACGGCTAAGTGTCAACTTTCGAAAAAACGGCTAAGTGTCAACTTTCGAAAAAACGACTAAGTGCCCACGGCTCTGCGGGGCTTGTGAGTCCGCCCCGCGCCGGTTCGGCGGTCGGCCTCAAAAAGCAAAAAATCAGCCTCTCTCCCTGGAGCTCACCAAAAATTTGTCGAAATTTTTCTAAGTTCTCCTCGAGGTACCAGGGGGTGAGGTACCCGGGCTAAGGTGCAGTACCTTTTTTGGTCTTCAGGTGCGCCAGAGTACAATGAAATGGTCCCAGTAGTCAGTGTACTCATCGACTTTCCCCCCGTTTTCCAAAGCACCTCGTTTACGAGTATGGAGGAGATGGTGCTGGTCTCCCCACGGCGTCGGACACGCCGTCCTCGACAGCACAAGGTCGGATAGAAGACCTGGAAAGCGCCGTGGCACGCGCTGGAGGTGGGCACTTTGGCGAAAAAACGACTAAGTGTCAACTTTCGAAAAAACGACTAAGTGTCAACTTTCGAAAAAACGGCTAAGTGTCAACTTTCGAAAAAACGACTAAGTGTCACCTCTCTGAAAAAATGGCAAAGTGTCGCCTCTCTGAAAATTTTCTAAGTGCCCACGGCTCTGCGGGCTCGTGCATCCGAGCCGCGCCGGTTCTGCAACCGGCCTAGAATGACGAAAAATAACGGTCTCCTCCTGGAGCTCACAGCCAATTGTGGCGAAAAAGTGGCAAAGTGCCCACGGCTCTGCGGGCTCGTGCATCCGACCCGCGCCGGTTCTGCAGCCGGCCTAGAATGACGAAAAATAACGGTCTCCTCCTGGAGCTCACAGCCAACTTGGCAAAAAGTTTCTAAGTGCCCACGGCCCTGCCGAGCTTTGGCGTCCGCCCAGCGCCGGTTCCGCAGTCGGCCTCCAATGACGAAAAATAACGGTCTCCTCCTGGAGCTCACAGCCAACTTGGCAAAAAGTTTCTAAGTGCCCACGGCCCTGCCGAGCTTTGGCGTCCGCCCAGCGCCGGTTCCGCAGTCGGCCTCGAATGACGAAAAATAACGGTCTCCTCCTGGAGCTCACAGCCAACTTGGCAAAAAGTTTCTAAGTGCCCACGGCCCTGCCGAGCTTTGGCGTCCGCCCAGCGCCGGTTCCGCAGTCGGCCTCGAATGACGAAAAATAACGGTCTCCTCCTGGAGCTCACAGCCAACTTGGCAAAAAGTTTCTAAGTGCCCACGGCCCTGCCGAGCTTTGGCGTCCGCCCAGCGCCGGTTCCGCAGTCGGCCTCGAATGACGAAAAATAACGGTCTCCTCCTGGAGCTCACAGCCAACTTGGCAAAAAGTTTCTAAGTGCCCACGGCCCTGCCGAGCTTTGGCGTCCGCCCAGCGCCGGTTCCGCAGTCGGCCTCGAATGACGAAAAATAACGGTCTCCTCCTGGAGCTCACAGCCAACTTGGCAAAAAGTTTCTAAGTGCCCACGGCCCTGCCGAGCTTTGGCGTCCGCCCAGCGCCGGTTCCGCAGTCGGCCTCGAATGACGAAAAATAACGGTCTCCTCCTGGAGCTCACAGCCAACTTGGCAAAAAGTTTCTAAGTGCCCACGGCCCTGCCGAGCTTTGGCGTCCGCCCAGCGCCGGTTCCGCAGTCGGCCTCGAATGACGAAAAATAACGGTCTCCTCCTGGAGCTCACAGCCAACTTGGCAAAAAGTTTCTAAGTGCCCACGGCCCTGCCGAGCTTTGGCGTCCGCCCAGCGCCGGTTCCGCAGTCGGCCTCGAATGACGAAAAATAACGGTCTCCTCCTGGAGCTCACAGCCAACTTGGCAAAAAGTTTCTAAGTGCCCACGGCCCTGCCGAGCTTTGGCGTCCGCCCAGCGCCGGTTCCGCAGTCGGCCTCGAATGACGAAAAATAACGGTCTCCTCCTGGAGCTCACAGCCAACTTGGCAAAAAGTTTCTAAGTGCCCACGGCCCTGCCGAGCTTTGGCGTCCGCCCAGCGCCGGTTCCGCAGTCGGCCTCGAATGACGAAAAATAACGGTCTCCTCCTGGAGCTCACAGCCAACTTGGCAAAAAGTTTCTAAGTGCCCACGGCCCTGCCGAGCTTTGGCGTCCGCCCAGCGCCGGTTCCGCAGTCGGCCTCGAATGACGAAAAATAACGGTCTCCTCCTGGAGCTCACAGCCAACTTGGCAAAAAGTTTCTAAGTGCCCACGGCCCTGCCGAGCTTTGGCGTCCGCCCAGCGCCGGTTCCGCAGTCGGCCTCGAATGACGAAAAATAACGGTCTCCTCCTGGAGCTCACAGCCAACTTGGCAAAAAGTTTCTAAGTGTCACATCTCTGAAAAAACGGCTAAGTGTCGACTTTCGAAAAAACGGCAAAGTGTCACATCTCTGAAAAAACGGCTAAGTGTCGACTTTCGAAAAAACGGCTAAGTGTCAACTTTCGAAAAAACGGCTAAGTGTCGCCTCTCTGAAAAAACGGCAAAGTGTCAACTTTCGAAAAAACGACAGAGTGTCGCCTCTCTGAAAAAACGACTAAGTGTCGACTCTGAGAAAATGGCAAAGTGCCCACGGCTCTGCGGGCTCGTGCATCCGACCCGCGCCGGTTCCCCAGCCGGCCTGAAATAAGGCAAAACCAGCCTCTCCGCCTGGAGCTCAGAGCCAACTTGGCGAATATTTTCTAAGTGCCCACGGCTCTGCGTGGCTACGGCGTCTGCCCAGCGCCGGTTCCTGGGTCGAACCCCGAGGACGAGGAATGCCGGTCTCCGCCTGGAGGTCCCAGCTTAATCGGCGAAAATTTTCTAAGTGCCCACGGCTCTGCCGGGCTCGTGCATCCGACCCGCGCCGGTTCCCCAGCCGGCCTGAAATAAGGCAAAACCAGGCTCTCCCCCTGGAGCTCAGAGCCAATTGTGGCGAAAAAACGACTAAGTGTCAACTTTCGAAAAAACGACTAAGTGTCAACTTTCCAAAAAAACGGCTAAGTGTCGACTTTCGAAAAAACGGCTAAGTGTCAACTTTCGAAAAAACGACTAAGTGTCGCCTCTGAAAAAACGACTAAGTGTCGCCTCTCTGAAAAAACGACTAAGTGCCCACGGCTCTGCGGGGCTTGTGAGTCCGCCCCGCGCCGGTTCGGCGGTCGGCCTCAAAAAGCGAAAAATCAGCCTCTCTCCCTGGAGCTCACCAAAAATTTGTCGAAATTTTTCTAAGTTCTCCTCGAGGTACCAGGGGGTGAGGTACCCGGGCTAAGGTGCAGTACCTTTTTTGGTCTTCAGGTGCGCCAGAGTACAATGAAATGGTCCCAGTAGTCAGTGTACTCATCGACTTTCCCCCCGTTTTCCAAAGCACCCCGTTTACGAGTATGGAGGAGATGGTGCTGGTCTCCCCACGGCGTCGGACACGCCGTCCTCGACAGCACAAGGTCGGATAGAAGACCTGAAAAGCGCCGTGGCACGCGCTGGAGGTGTCACTGTGGCGAAAAAGTGACTAAGTGTCAACTTTCGAAAAAACGGCTAAGTGTCAACTTTCGAAAAAACGGCTAAGTGTCAACTTTCGAAAAAACGGCTAAGTGTCAACTTTCGAAAAAACGACTAAGTGTCGCCTCTCTGAAAAAACGGCAAAGTGTCAACTTTCGAAAAAACGACTAAGTGTCAACTTTCGAAAAAACGACTAAGTGTCACCTCTCTGAAAAAATGGCAAAGTGTCAACTGCGAATGTGGTGGTGCATGGAAGGAAGTGGAGGACGGCCGCCTCCTTAAACACAGGCCGAAGAGGAGCGTCAGGGCCGGCTCCTTAAACACGGACCGAGTGTCGCCCTTAACACAGACCAAGCGGAGGACGGCCGCCTCCCTAAATACAGGCCGAACCGGAGCGCGAGGGCCGCTCCTTAAACACGGACCGAGTGTCGCCCTTAACACAGACCAAGGGGAGGACGGCCGCCTCCTTAAACACAGGCCGGAGAGGAGCGTCAGGGCCAGGCTCCTCAAACATGGACCGAGTGTCGCCCTTAACACAGACCAAGGGGAGGACGGCCGCCTCCTTAAACACAGGCCGGAGAGGAGCGTCAGGGCCAGGCTCCTCAAACATGGACCGAGTGTCGCCCTTAACACAGACCAAGGGGAGGACGGCCGCCTCCTTAAACACAGGCCGGAGAGGAGCGTCAGGGCCAGGCTCCTCAAACATGGACCGAGTGTCGCCCTTAACACGGACCAAGGGGAGGACGGCCGCCTCCTTAAACACAGGCCGGAGAGGAGCGTCAGGGCCAGGCTCCTCAAACATGGACCGAGTGTCGCCCTTAACACGGACCAAGGGGAGGACGGCCGCCTCCTTAAACACAGGCCGGAGAGGAGCGTCAGGGCCAGGCTCCTCAAACATGGACAGAGTGTCGCCCTTAACACAGACCAAGCGGAGGACGGCCGCCTCCCTAAATACAGGCCGAACCGGAGCGCGAGTGTCGCTCCTTAAACACGGACCGAGTGGAGGACGGCCGCCTCCTTAAACACAGGCCGAACAAAATGACACAAAGTGTCAACTGCGAATGTTGTCCATCCAAGGAAGGAGCGTGATGCCCGGCCGGCTCCTTAAACACAGGCCGAGAGTCGCCCCGGACGGTCCGCCTCGCGGCGCCCGTCTGCTCGGATAAAATGACACAAAGTGTCAACTACGAATGTTGTCCATCCAAGGAGGGAGCGTGATGCCCGGCCGGCTCCGAAAACACAGGCCGAGAGTCGCCCCGGACGGTCCGCCTCGCGGCGCCCGTCTGCTCGGATAAAATGACACAAAGTGTCAACTGCGAATGTTGTCCATCCAAGGAAGGAGCGTGATGCCCGGCCGGCTCCTTAAACACAGGCCGAGAGTCGCCCCGGACGGTCCGCCTCGCGGCGCCCGTCTGCTCGGATAAAATGACACAAAGTGTCAACTACGAATGTTGTCCATCCAAGGAGGGAGCGTGATGCCCGGCCGGCTCCGAAAACACAGGCCGAGAGTCGCCCCGGACGGTCCGCCTCGCGGCGCCCGTCTGCTCGGATAAAATGACACAAAGTGTCAACTGCGAATGTTGTCCATCCAAGGAAGGAGCGTGATGCCCGGCCGGCTCCTTAAACACAGGCCGAGAGTCGCCCCGGACGGTCCGCCTCGCGGCGCCCGCCCGCTCGGATAAAATGACACAAAGTGTCAACTACGAATGTTGTCCATCCAAGGAAGGAGCGTGATGCCCGGCCGGCTCCTTAAACACAGGCCGAGAGTCGCCCCGGACGGTCGCCTCGCGGCGCCCGTCTGCTCGGATAAAATGACACAAAGTGTCAACTACGAATGTTGTCCATCCAAGGAGGGAGCGTGATGCCCGGCCGGCTCCTTAAACACAGGCCGAGAGTCGCCCCGGACGGTCCGCCTCGCGGCGCCCGTCTGCTCGGATAAAATGACACAAAGTGTCAACTGCGAATGTTGTCCATCCAAGGAAGGAGCGTGATGCCCGGCCGGCTCCTTAAACACAGGCCGAGAGTCGCCCCGGACGGTCCGCCTCGCGGCGCCCGCCCGCTCGGATAAAATGACACAAAGTGTCAACTACGAATGTTGTCCATCCAAGGAAGGAGCGTGATGCCCGGCCGGCTCCGAAAACACAGGCCGAGAGTCGCCCCGGACGGTCGCCTCGCGGCGCCCGTCTGCTCGGATAAAATGACACAAAGTGTCAACTACGAATGTTGTCCATCCAAGGAGGGAGCGTGATGCCCGGCCGGCTCCGAAAACACAGGCCGAGAGTCGCCCCGGACGGTCCGCCTCGCGGCGCCCGTCTGCTCGGATAAAATGACACAAAGTGTCAACTACGAATGTTGTCCATCCAAGGAGGGAGCGTGAGGCCCGGCCGGCTCCGAAAACACAGGCCGAGAGTCGCCCCGGACGGTCCGCCTCTCGAGGCGCCCGCCCGCTCGGATAAAATGACACAAAGTGTCAACTACGAATGTTGTCCATCCAAGGAGGGAGCGTGATGCCCGGCCGGCTCCGAAAACACAGGCCGAGATTCGACCCCGGACGGGCCGTCTTCTCCCGGCGCCCGCCCGCGTACGCCCCCCATCCCCGGTCGCCCGTCTGCTCCCGGCGGGCCTCCGAGTACCCCCTCACCCAACTGACCGACTGGCACTCATGACCCGCCTTGGTAGGGCCTCCATCGGCCTCGGCTCGTCCGACGTCGGGTGGACGGTTCCTACCCACTGCGGGTCGCACTCTAGCGCCCCGGCCGCCGCGTGAGCGTGCGCTCCCCGCGCCGCCCCGCAGGCCCCGGCGCGACCGTACTGCGGCGAGACCGAGACGACCCGGTTTGGCATCCATCCCACCTAGCCACGATCCACGGAGGCCGAGCGAGCGGCTGAGTGTCGGGCGCCGCGCGTGCGAGCGTCCGCCGGCCGCGCCGGTCCTTCCGCGAATGTCGTTTCTCAAACCCTCCGGCTTGATAGCGGCGGCACCACGGGAAGCCGTCCACACACACACCGTCCGACCTCTATCCGAAAAGCCTTCCCGACCAACCGCGGTCGCGGGGGCGTCTGTCGCTCCGCATCGGGGGGGCGTATGGCTTCCGCGCTACGCGCTGCGGGCTCGGGGGGGCCGCAACGGCTGAGTCTGACTCGGCCGGGGCGCAGCTTCCCTCCCGGCAGTCAGCAATAGTGCCGATCGCGCCTGCCACCAGCCCCCTCCCCGACGGGTTCGTCGGCGCCGGCTGGCCGCCGTCCGCCTTCGTTCCCCGAGGGTTCCCAACCAGCGCCGATCCAACTCCGCATCCTGGCCGCACGCAGTGCGTGCCTCGCGCGGGTAAGTCGCCGGCGCAGCGCCGCAGCTCCCGACCCCCGCGTACGGGAATAGTTGAGGGCCTCAGCGGGCCGCACCGACCGAGTCCGACTCGGGCCGGGGCGCAGATTCCCGCTTGGGTGACCGAACGTTCTCTGCTCGGGCCGGAGGGCCGACGCCCGTCCCCCCCCGTCGTCCCCCACGGACCGCCTCCGAGGCCACTTCGCACGGCTCATCCTCGGCTCCCTACCAATGCTTAATCGATGGGGCCGCCCGGCCGGATTCGCGCCACCCTGTCCACCGCGAGTCTCCCCAGACTAACCCGAGTTACCGCCCAGCTCGCCTAACCTTGCACTCGCTCTGCCAAACGGTCGTGTAGTCGGCGGGGCCGTCCTACG
>NW_028232229.1:70000-85211 GCF_054491065.1 Syngnathus leptorhynchus | reverse complement strand
GGCTCCATAGCTCCAGGGCTCCATAGCTCCAGGGCTCCAGGGCTCCATAGCTCCAGGGCTCCATAGCTCCAGGGCTCCAGGGCTCCATAGCTCCATACCTCCAGAGCTCCATACCTCCAGAGCTCCAGAGCTCCATAGCACCAGAGCTCCATGGCTTCAGAGCTCCATAGCACCATAGCTCCATACCTCCAGAGCTCCAGGGCTCCATAGCTCCATAGCTCCATAGCTCCATAGCTCCATACCTCCAGAGCTCCATAGCACCAGAGCTCCAGAGCTCCATAGCTCCAGCCTGGGTGGCTGGTGGCTCCATAGCTCCATACTTCCATAGCTCTAAGTCAGAGAGTTGGCGAAAATTGCACTAAGTGCGAAAGCCCATTCATTTACAACGGCGTGTCCACAAGGCGGCGACATTCCCCGTTACCGGTGGCTGCGCGGCGGGAGAGTGACAGAGCTCATCCGAGCGGCTGGAACTCTGCGCCGGCGTGGTCGAGCGTGAGGCCTCGGCACTTTGGCCGCCTGGTACCTAAACACTTCCATTGATCCAGCCACGGAGGGTGCTGGCTGGTGGCTCCATACCTCCATAGCTCCATACCTCCAGAGCTCCAGAGCTCCATAGCACCAGAGCTCCATAGCTCCATAGCACCAGAGCTCCATAGCACCAGAGCTCCATAGCTCCATAGCACCAGAGCTCCATAGCTCCATAGCACCAGAGCTCCATAGCTCCATAGCACCAGAGCTCCATAGCACCAGAGCTCCATAGCTCCATAGCACCAGAGCTCCATAGCTCCATAGCACCAGCTCCATAGCTCCATAGCACCAGAGCTCCATAGCTCCATAGCACCAGAGCTCCATAGCTCCATAGCACCAGAGCTCCATAGCTCCATAGCACCAGAGCTCCATAGCTCCATAGCACCAGAGCTCCATAGCTCCATAGCTCCAGGGCTCCATAGCTCCAGGGCTCCAGGGCTCCATAGCTCCAGGGCTCCATAGCTCCAGGGCTCCAGGGCTCCATAGCTCCATACCTCCAGAGCTCCATAGCTCCATACTTCCAGAGCTCCATAGCTCCATAGCACCAGAGCTCCAGAGCTCCATAGCTCCATAGCACCAGAGCTCCATAGCACCAGAGCTCCATAGCTCCAGCCTGGGTGGCTGGTGGCTCCATAGCTCCATACTTCCATAGCTCCAGTCAGAGAGTTGGCGAAAATTGCACTAAGTGCGAAAGCCCATTCATTTACAAGGGCGTGTCCACAAGGCGGCGACATTTCCCCGTTACCGGTGGCTGCGCGGCAGGAGAGTGACAGAGCTTATCCGAGCGGCTGGAACTCTGCGCCGGCGTGGTCGAACGGCTGGCCTCGGTAGTTGAGGTACCAGGGGTGGGCCGGGGAGCTCCAGGCGGGTCTTGTCCGGCCTGGTCGAGCGGCTGGCCTCGGTAGTTGAGGTACCAGGGGCGGGCTGGGGAGCTCCAGGCGGGGCTTGTGAGAGAGTGAAGCCGAGCGGCTGGAACTCTGGGCCGGCGTGGTTGAGCCACGGAGGGTGCTGGCTGGTGGCTCCATAGCTCCATAGCTCCATAGCTCCATACTTCCATAGCTCCATACTTCCATAGCTCCAGACTTCCATAGCTCCATAGCTCCATAGCTCCATAGCTCCATAGCTCCATAGCACAGAGCTCCAGAGCTCCATAGCACCAGAGCTCCAGAGCTCCATAGCTCCATAGCTCCATAGCCCCAGAGCTCCATAGCTCCATAGCTCCATAGCTCCAGAGCTCCATACTTCCATAGCTCCAGAGCTCCAGCCTGTCTGGTGGCTCCATAGCTCCATAGCTCCATACTTGCAGCCACGGAGCTGGCGAAAATTGCACTAAGTGCGAAAGCCCATTCATTTACAACGGCGTGTCCACAAGGCGGCGACATTTCCCCGTTACCGGTGGCTGCTTAGCGGGAGAGTGACAGAGCTTATCCGAGCGGCTGGAACTCTGGGCCGGCCTGGTCGAGCGGCTGGCCTCGGTAGTTGAGGTACCAGGGGCGGGCTGGGGAGCTCCAGGCGGGGCTTGTGAGAGAGTGTAGCCGAGCGGCTGGAACTCTGGGCGGCGTGGTTGAGCAGCATGCCCGCGGAGGTGGCTCTTCCATAGGCACGGAGGGTGCTGGAGCTCCACACTTCCCTAGGCACGGAGGGTGCTGGAGCTCCACACTTCCATAGGCAGGGAGGGTGCTGGAGCTCCACACTTCCATAGGCAGGGAGGGTGCTGGAGCTCCACACTTCCATAGGCAGGGAGGGTGCTGGAGCTCCACACTTCCATAGGCAGGGAGGGTGCTGGAGCTCCACACTTCCATAGGCAGGGAGGGTGCTGGAGCTCCACACTTCCATAGGCAGGGAGGGTGCTGGAGCTCCACACTTCCATAGGCAGGGAGGGTGCTGGAGCTCCACACTTCCATAGGCAGGGAGGGTGCTGGAGCTCCACACTTCATAGGCAGGGAGGGTGCTGGAGCTCCACACTTCCATAGGCAGGGAGGGTGCTGGAGCTCCACACTTCCATAGGCAGGGAGGGTGCTGGAGCTCCACACTTCCATAGGCAGGGAGGGTGCTGGAGCTCCACACTTCCATAGGCAGGGAGGTGCTGGAGCTCCACACTTCCATAGGCAGGGAGGGTGCTGGAGCTCCACACTTCCATAGGCCAGGGAGGGTGCTGGAGCTCCACACTTCCATAGGCAGGGAGGGTGCTGGAGCTCCACACTTCCATAGGCAGGGAGGGTGCTGGAGCTCCACACTTCCATAGGCAGGGAGGGTGCTGGAGCTCCACACTTCCATAGGCAGGGAGGGTGCTGGAGCTCCACACTTCCATAGGCAGGGAGGGTGCTGGAGCTCCACACTTCCATAGGCAGGGAGGGTGCTGGAGCTCCACACTTCCATAGGCAGGGAGGGTGCTGGAGCTCCACACTTCCATAGGCAGGGAGGGTGCTGGAGCTCCACACTTCCATAGGCAGGGAGGGTGCTGGAGCTCCACACTTCCATAGGCAGGGAGGGTGCTGGAGCTCCACACTTCCATAGGCAGGGAGGGTGCTGGAGCTCCACACTTCCATAGGCAGGGAGGGTGCTGGAGCTCCACACTTCCATAGGCAGGGAGGGTGCTGGAGCTCCACACTTCCATAGGCAGGGAGGGTGCTGGAGCTCCACACTTCCATAGGCAGGGAGGGTGCTGGAGCTCCACACTTCCATAGGCAGGGAGGGTGCTGGAGCTCCACACTTCCATAGGCAGGGAGGGTGCTGGAGCTCCACACTTCCATAGGCAGGGAGGGTGCTGGAGCTCCACACTTCCATAGGCAGGGAGGGTGCTGGAGCTCCACACTTCCATAGGCAGGGAGGGTGCTGGAGCTCCACACTTCCATAGGCAGGGAGGGTGCTGGAGCTCCACACTTCCATAGGCAGGGAGGGTGCTGGAGCTCCACACTTCCATAGGCAGGGAGGGTGCTGGAGCTCCACACTTCCATAGGCAGGGAGGGTGCTGGAGCTCCACACTTCCATAGGCAGGGAGGGTGCTGGAGCTCCACACTTCCATAGGCAGGGAGGGTGCTGGAGCTCCACACTTCCATAGGCAGGGAGGGTGCTGGAGCTCCACACTTCCATAGGCAGGGAGGGTGCTGGAGCTCCACACTTCCATAGGCAGGGAGGGTGCTGGAGCTCCACACTTCCATAGGCAGGGAGGGTGCTGGAGCTCCACACTTCCATAGGCAGGGAGGGTGCTGGAGCTCCACACTTCCATAGGCAGGGAGGGTGCTGGAGCTCCACACTTCCATAGGCAGGGAGGGTGCTGGAGCTCCACACTTCCATAGGCAGGGAGGGTGCTGGAGCTCCACACTTCCATAGGCAGGGAGGGTGCTGGAGCTCCACACTTCCATAGGCAGGGAGGGTGCTGGAGCTCCACACTTCCATAGGCAGGGAGGGTGCTGGAGCTCCACACTTCCATAGGCAGGGAGGGTGCTGGAGCTCCACACTTCCATAGGCAGGGAGGGTGCTGGAGCTCCACACTTCCATAGGCAGGGAGGGTGCTGGAGCTCCACACTTCCATAGGCAGGGAGGGTGCTGGAGCTCCACACTTCCATAGGCAGGGAGGGTGCTGGAGCTCCACACTTCCATAGGCAGGGAGGGTGCTGGAGCTCCACACTTCCATAGGCAGGGAGGGTGCTGGAGCTCCACACTTCCATAGGCAGGGAGGGTGCTGGAGCTCCACACTTCCATAGGCAGGGAGGGTGCTGGAGCTCCACACTTCCATAGGCAGGGAGGGTGCTGGAGCTCCACATCCACACTTCCAGCCACTGCATGCTGGCACTTCCACCTTGCTTGCTAAGTCGGCGTGATCTTGCCCAAAAAGTCCCTCCTCACCTCCAGCTGGAAGTGGAAAAAAATCCTCCACCTGCTTGGCCGAGGTTCTGGAAGCCAGCAGCTCGCAGAATGTTGCCAAAGTTTCACTGGAAGGAAAAGAAAAGAGAAGACCGAGTGCGCATTTCACCTACCGCCGAATGTCCACAAGAGGGAAGTGTCACTCCGTCGCAGAATCTGCGCCGACGCACTCGGCACCCTTCGAATTTATGGTGCCGGTGCGGGTGTTCTGGGTGCAAAAAGGCCGCCCAAGTGGTAGAAAAAAATCAGACTTCGTCTCTTAGGTCGAAATTAATGCCAAGTTTTGAAATGCGCTGGCAGGGGTGGACCAGGGCCCGTTACAAGTGCTTAGCCGAGGTCCTGGAAGCCTAACCCGGCGTGATCTTGTGCAAAAAGCCGCTGCTGAGCTCCAGCTGGAAGTGTAAAAAGAACCGGGCTGGATCAAAAAAAGAACCGGGCGGCCCGTTAAAATTGCTTAGCCGAGGTCCTGGAAGCCTAACACGGCGTGTTCTTGTGCAAAAAGCCGCTCCCGAGCTCCAGCTGGAAGTGTAAAAAGAACCAGGCTGGATAAAAAAAAGAACCGGGCTGGATCAAAAAAGAACCGGGCGACCCGTTAAAATTGCTTAGCCGAGGTCCTGGAAGCCTAACACGGCGTGATCTTGTGCAAAAAGCCGCTCCCGAGCTCCAGCTGGAAGTGTGAAAAGAACCGGGCTGGATAAAAAAAAGAACCGGGCTGGATCAAAAAAGAACCGGGCGACCCGTTAAAATTGCTTAGCCGAGGTCCTGGAAGCCTAACCCGGCGTGATCTTGTGCAAATAGCCGCTGCCGAGCTCCAGCTGGAAGTGTGAAAAGAACCGGGCTGGATAAAAAACAAAGAACCGGGCTGGATCAAAAAAGAACCGGGCGACCCGTTAAAATTGCTTAGCCGAGGTCCTGGAAGCCTAACACGGCGTGATCTTGTGCAAAAAGCCGCTCCCGAGCTCCAGCTGGAAGTGTAAAAAGAACCAGGCTGGATAAAAAAAAGAACCGGGCTGGATCAAAAAAGAACCGGGCGACCCGTTAAAATTGCTTAGCCGAGGTCCTGGAAGCCTAACACGGCGTGTTCTTGTGCAAAAAGCCGCTCCCGAGCTCCAGCTGGAAGTGTAAAAAGAACCAGGCTGGATAAAAAAAAAGAACCGGGCTGGATAAAAAAAAGAACCGGGCGACCCGTTAAAATTGCTTAGCCGAGGTCCTGGAAGCCTAACACGGCGTGATCTTGTGCAAAAAGCCGCTCCCGAGCTCCAGCTGGAAGTGTAAAAAGAACCAGGCTGGATAAAAAAAAGAACCGGGCTGGATCAAAAAAGAACCGGGCGACCCGTTAAAATTGCTTAGCCGAGGTCCTGGAAGCCTAACACGGCGTGTTCTTGTGCAAAAAGCCGCTCCCGAGCTCCAGCTGGAAGTGTAAAAAGAACCAGGCTGGATAAAAAAAAAGAACCGGGCTGGATCAAAAAAGAACCGGGCGACCCGTTAAAATTGCTTAGCCGAGGTCCTGGAAGCCTAACACGGCGTGATCTTGTGCAAAAAGCCGCTCCCGAGCTCCAGCTGGAAGTGTAAAAAGAACCAGGCTGGATAAAAAAAAGAACCGGGCTGGATCAAAAAAGAACCGGGCGACCCGTTAAAATTGCTTAGCCGAGGTCCTGGAAGCCTAACACGGCGTGATCTTGTGCAAAAAGCCGCTCCCGAGCTCCAGCTGGAAGTGTAAAAAGAACCAGGCTGGATAAAAAAAAGAACCGGGCTGGATCAAAAAAGAACCGGGCGACCCGTTAAAATTGCTTAGCCGAGGTCCTGGAAGCCTAACACGGCGTGATCTTGTGCAAAAAGCCGCTCCCGAGCTCCAGCTGGAAGTGTAAAAAGAACCAGGCTGGATAAAAAAAGAACCGGGCTGGATAAAAAAAGAACCGGGCGACCCGTTAAAATTGCTTAGCCGAGGTCCTGGAAGCCTAACACGGCGTGTTCTTGTGCAAAAAGCCGCTCCCGAGCTCCAGCTGGAAGTGTAAAAAGAACCAGGCTGGATAAAAAAAAGAACCGGGCTGGATCAAAAAAGAACCGGGCGACCCGTTAAAATTGCTTAGCCGAGGTCCTGGAAGCCTAACACGGCGTGTTCTTGTGCAAAAAGCCGCTCCCGAGCTCCAGCTGGAAGTGTAAAAAGAACCAGGCTGGATAAAAAAAAGAACCGGGCTGGATCAAAAAAGAACCGGGCGACCCGTTAAAATTGCTTAGCCGAGGTCCTGGAAGCCTAACACGGCGTGATCTTGTGCAAAAAGCCGCTCCCGAGCTCCAGCTGGAAGTGTAAAAAGAACCGGGCTGGATAAAAAAAGAACCGGGCTGGATCAAAAAAGAACCGGGCGACCCGTTAAAATTGCTTAGCCGAGGTCCTGGAAGCCTAACCCGGCGTGATCTTGTTCAAAAAGCCGCTCCCGAGCTCCAGCTGGAAGTGTAAAAAGAACCGGGCTGGATAAAAAAAAGAACCGGGCTGGATCAAAAAAGAACCGGGCGACCCGTTAAAATTGCTTCGCCGAGGTCCTGGAAGCCTAACACGGCGTGATCTTGTGCAAAAAGCCGCTCCCGAGCTCCAGCTGGAAGTGTAAAAAGAACCGGGCTGGATAAAAAAAAGAACCGGGCTGGATCAAAAAAGAACCGGGCGACCCGTTAAAATTGCTTAGCCGAGGTCCTGGAAGCCTAACACGGCGTGATCTTGTGCAAAAAGCCGCTCCCGAGCTCCAGCTGGAAGTGTAAAAAGAACCGGGCTGGATAAAAAAAGAACCGGGCTGGATCAAAAAAGAACCGGGCGACCCGTTAAAATTGCTTAGCCGAGGTCCTGGAAGCCTAACACGGCGTGATCTTGTGCAAAAAGCCGCTCCCGAGCTCCAGCTGGAAGTGTAAAAAGAACCGGGCTGGATAAAAAAAAGAACCGGGCTGGTTCAAAAAAGAACCGGGCAACCCGTTAAAATTGCTTCGCCGAGGTCCTGGAAGCCTAACCCGGCGTGATCTTGCCCGAAATTCGGCCTCTATACTTCCATTTTAGGTACCAGGCGCTCATAGTGTGTTGGTCCCACTAGTCAGTGTACTGGTCCCACTCGCTAGTGTACTGGTCCCCCTAGTCAGTGTACTCATCCAGTTACCCCCCGTTTTCCAAAACACCATCGGCACGTATAAGGGGGGGACTCCTGAGAGAGATGAGGTATATGGCAGCGCAACACCAATCCGCTCCGCGCTGGTTCCCATGTCGGCTACGGATGAATAAAACCAGCCTGTCCCCCCTGGAGCTCACGAGACACGGAATTTTTTCTAAGTGCCAACGGCTCTTCCGAGCAAACGTGTCCGCTCCGGCTGGTTCCCCCGTCGGCCTCGAATGACGAAAAATGCCGGTCTCCGCCCGGAACTCATGACAAACGAAAAATTTTCTAAGTGCCAACGGCACTAGCGAGCGAATGTGTCCGCTCGGCGCTGGTTCCCGGGTCGAACCCGGAAGACGAAAAACGCCGCTCTCCGCCCGGAGCTCATGACAAACGAAAAATTTTCTAAGTGCCAACGGCACTAGCGAGCGAATGTGTCCGCTCGGCGCTGGTTCCCGGGTCGAACCCGGAAGACGAAAAACGCCGCTCTCCGCCCGGAGCTCATGACAAACGAAAAATTTTCTAAGTGCCAACGGCACTAGCGAGCGAATGTGTCCGCTCGGCGCTGGTTCCCGGGTCGAACCCGGAAGACGAAAAACGCCGCTCTCCGCCCGGAGCTCATGACAAACGAAAAATTTTCTAAGTGCCAACGGCACTAGCGAGCGAATGTGTCCGCTCGGCGCTGGTTCCCGGGTCGAACCCGGAAGACGAAAAACGCCGCTCTCCGCCCGGAGCTCATGACAAACGAAAAATTTTCTAAGTGCCAACGGCACTAGCGAGCGAATGTGTCCGCTCGGCGCTGGTTCCCGGGTCGAACCCGGAAGACGAAAAACGCCGCTCTCCGCCCGGAGCTCATGACAAACGAAAAATTTTCTAAGTGCCAACGGCACTAGCGAGCGAATGTGTCCGCTCGGCGCTGGTTCCCGGGTCGAACCCGGAAGACGAAAAACGCCGCTCTCCGCCCGGAGCTCATGACAAACGAAAAATTTTCTAAGTGCCAACGGCACTAGCGAGCGAATGTGTCCGCTCGGCGCTGGTTCCCGGGTCGAACCCGGAAGACGAAAAACGCCGGTCTCCGCCCGGAGCTCATGACAAACGAAAAATTTTCTAAGTGCCAACGGCACTAGCGAGCGAATGTGTCCGCTCGGCGCTGGTTCCCGGGTCGAACCCGGAAGACGAAAAACGCCGCTCTCCGCCCGGAGCTCATGACAAACGAAAAATTTTCTAAGTGCCAACGGCACTAGCGAGCGAATGTGTCCGCTCGGCGCTGGTTCCCGGGTCGAACCCGGAAGACGAAAAACGCCGGTCTCCGCCCGGAGCTCATGACAAACGAAAAATTTTCTAAGTGCCAACGGCACTTGCGAGCGAATGTGTCCGCTCGGCGCTGGTTCCCGGGTCGAACCCGGAAGACGAAAAACGCCGGTCTCCGCCCGGAGCTCATGACAAACGAAAAATTTTCTAAGTGCCAACGGCACTAGCGAGCGAATGTGTCCGCTCGGCGCTGGTTCCCGGGTCGAACCCGGAAGACGAAAAACGCCGGTCCTCGCCCGGAGCTCATGACAAACGAAAAATTTTCTAAGTGCCAACGGCACTAGCGAGCGAATGTGTCCGCTCGGCGCTGGTTCCCGGGTCGAACCCGGAAGACGAAAAACGCCGGTCCTCGCCTGGAGGTCCCAGCAAAATCAGCGAAAAAACGACTAAGTGTCAACTTTCAAAAAAACGACTAAGTGTCAACTTTCGAAAAAACGGCTAAGTGTCGACTTTCGAAAAAACGGCTAAGTGTCGCCTTTCGAAAAAACGACTAAGTGTCGCCTCTCTGAAAAAACGACTAAGTGCCCACGGCTCTGCGGGGCTTGTGAGTCCGCCCCGCGCCGGTTCGGCGGTCGGCCTCAAAAAGCGAAAAATCAGCCTCTTTCCCTGGAGCTCACCAAAAATTTGACGAAATTTTTCTAAGTTCTCCTCGAGGTACCAGGGGGTGAGGTACCCGGGCTAAGGTGCAGTACCTTTTTTGGTCTTCAGGTGCGCCAGAGTACAATGAAATGGTCCCAGTAGTCAGTGTACTCATCGACTTTCCCCCCGTTTTCCAAAGCACCTCGTTTACGAGTATGGAGGAGATGGTGCTGGTCTCCCCACGGCGTCGGACACGCCGTCCTCGACAGCACAAGGTCGGATAGAAGACCTGGAAAGCGCCGTGGCACGCGCTGGAGGTGGGCACTTTGGCGAAAAAACGACTAAGTGTCAACTTTCGAAAAAACGACTAAGTGTCAACTTTCGAAAAAACGGCTAAGTGTCAACTTTCGAAAAAACGACTAAGTGTCACCTCTCTGAAAAAATGGCAAAGTGTCGCCTCTCTGAAAATTTTCTAAGTGCCCACGGCTCTGCGGGCTCGTGCATCCGAGCCGCGCCGGTTCTGCAACCGGCCTAGAATGACGAAAAATAACGGTCTCCTCCTGGAGCTCACAGCCAATTGTGGCGAAAAAGTGGCAAAGTGCCCACGGCTCTGCGGGCTCGTGCATCCGACCCGCGCCGGTTCTGCAGCCGGCCTAGAATGACGAAAAATAACGGTCTCCTCCTGGAGCTCACAGCCAACTTGGCAAAAAGTTTCTAAGTGCCCACGGCCCTGCCGAGCTTTGGCGTCCGCCCAGCGCCGGTTCCGCAGTCGGCCTCCAATGACGAAAAATAACGGTCTCCTCCTGGAGCTCACAGCCAACTTGGCAAAAAGTTTCTAAGTGCCCACGGCCCTGCCGAGCTTTGGCGTCCGCCCAGCGCCGGTTCCGCAGTCGGCCTCGAATGACGAAAAATAACGGTCTCCTCCTGGAGCTCACAGCCAACTTGGCAAAAAGTTTCTAAGTGCCCACGGCCCTGCCGAGCTTTGGCGTCCGCCCAGCGCCGGTTCCGCAGTCGGCCTCGAATGACGAAAAATAACGGTCTCCTCCTGGAGCTCACAGCCAACTTGGCAAAAAGTTTCTAAGTGCCCACGGCCCTGCCGAGCTTTGGCGTCCGCCCAGCGCCGGTTCCGCAGTCGGCCTCGAATGACGAAAAATAACGGTCTCCTCCTGGAGCTCACAGCCAACTTGGCAAAAAGTTTCTAAGTGCCCACGGCCCTGCCGAGCTTTGGCGTCCGCCCAGCGCCGGTTCCGCAGTCGGCCTCGAATGACGAAAAATAACGGTCTCCTCCTGGAGCTCACAGCCAACTTGGCAAAAAGTTTCTAAGTGCCCACGGCCCTGCCGAGCTTTGGCGTCCGCCCAGCGCCGGTTCCGCAGTCGGCCTCGAATGACGAAAAATAACGGTCTCCTCCTGGAGCTCACAGCCAACTTGGCAAAAAGTTTCTAAGTGCCCACGGCCCTGCCGAGCTTTGGCGTCCGCCCAGCGCCGGTTCCGCAGTCGGCCTCGAATGACGAAAAATAACGGTCTCCTCCTGGAGCTCACAGCCAACTTGGCAAAAAGTTTCTAAGTGCCCACGGCCCTGCCGAGCTTTGGCGTCCGCCCAGCGCCGGTTCCGCAGTCGGCCTCGAATGACGAAAAATAACGGTCTCCTCCTGGAGCTCACAGCCAACTTGGCAAAAAGTTTCTAAGTGCCCACGGCCCTGCCGAGCTTTGGCGTCCGCCCAGCGCCGGTTCCGCAGTCGGCCTCGAATGACGAAAAATAACGGTCTCCTCCTGGAGCTCACAGCCAACTTGGCAAAAAGTTTCTAAGTGCCCACGGCCCTGCCGAGCTTTGGCGTCCGCCCAGCGCCGGTTCCGCAGTCGGCCTCGAATGACGAAAAATAACGGTCTCCTCCTGGAGCTCACAGCCAACTTGGCAAAAAGTTTCTAAGTGCCCACGGCCCTGCCGAGCTTTGGCGTCCGCCCAGCGCCGGTTCCGCAGTCGGCCTCGAATGACGAAAAATAACGGTCTCCTCCTGGAGCTCACAGCCAACTTGGCAAAAAGTTTCTAAGTGCCCACGGCCCTGCCGAGCTTTGGCGTCCGCCCAGCGCCGGTTCCGCAGTCGGCCTCGAATGACGAAAAATAACGGTCTCCTCCTGGAGCTCACAGCCAACTTGGCAAAAAGTTTCTAAGTGCCCACGGCCCTGCCGAGCTTTGGCGTCCGCCCAGCGCCGGTTCCGCAGTCGGCCTCGAATGACGAAAAATAACGGTCTCCTCCTGGAGCTCACAGCCAACTTGGCAAAAAGTTTCTAAGTGCCCACGGCCCTGCCGAGCTTTGGCGTCCGCCCAGCGCCGGTTCCGCAGTCGGCCTCGAATGACGAAAAATAACGGTCTCCTCCTGGAGCTCACAGCCAACTTGGCAAAAAGTTTCTAAGTGTCACATCTCTGAAAAAACGGCTAAGTGTCGACTTTCGAAAAAACGGCAAAGTGTCACATCTCTGAAAAAACGGCTAAGTGTCGACTTTCGAAAAAACGGCTAAGTGTCGCCTTTCGAAAAAACGGCTAAGTGTCGCCTCTCTGAAAAAACGGCAAAGTGTCAACTTTCGAAAAAACGACAGAGTGTCGCCTCTCTGAAAAAACGACTAAGTGTCGACTCTGAGAAAATGGCAAAGTGCCCACGGCTCTGCGGGCTCGTGCATCCGACCCGCGCCGGTTCCCCAGCCGGCCTGAAATAAGGCAAAACCAGCCTCTCCGCCTGGAGCTCAGAGCCAACTTGGCGAATATTTTCTAAGTGCCCACGGCTCTGCGTGGCTACGGCGTCTGCCCAGCGCCGGTTCCTGGGTCGAACCCCGAGGACGAGGAATGCCGGTCTCCGCCTGGAGGTCCCAGCTTAATCGGCGAAAATTTTCTAAGTGCCCACGGCTCTGCCGGGCTCGTGCATCCGACCCGCGCCGGTTCCCCAGCCGGCCTGAAATAAGGCAAAACCAGGCTCTCCCCCTGGAGCTCAGAGCCAATTGTGGCGAAAAAACGACTAAGTGTCAACTTTCGAAAAAACGACTAAGTGTCAACTTTCCAAAAAAACGGCTAAGTGTCGACTTTCGAAAAAACGGCTAAGTGTCAACTTTCGAAAAAACGACTAAGTGTCGCCTCTGAAAAAACGACTAAGTGTCGCCTCTCTGAAAAAACGACTAAGTGCCCACGGCTCTGCGGGGCTTGTGAGTCCGCCCCGCGCCGGTTCGGCGGTCGGCCTCAAAAAGCGAAAAATCAGCCTCTCTCCCTGGAGCTCACCAAAAATTTGTCGAAATTTTTCTAAGTTCTCCTCGAGGTACCAGGGGGTGAGGTACCCGGGCTAAGGTGCAGTACCTTTTTTGGTCTTCAGGTGCGCCAGAGTACAATGAAATGGTCCCAGTAGTCAGTGTACTCATCGACTTTCCCCCCGTTTTCCAAAGCACCCCGTTTACGAGTATGGAGGAGATGGTGCTGGTCTCCCCACGGCGTCGGACACGCCGTCCTCGACAGCACAAGGTCGGATAGAAGACCTGAAAAGCGCCGTGGCACGCGCTGGAGGTGTCACTGTGGCGAAAAAGTGACTAAGTGTCAACTTTCGAAAAAACGGCTAAGTGTCAACTTTCGAAAAAACGGCTAAGTGTCAACTTTCGAAAAAACGGCTAAGTGTCAACTTTCGAAAAAACGACTAAGTGTCGCCTCTCTGAAAAAACGGCAAAGTGTCAACTTTCGAAAAAACGACTAAGTGTCAACTTTCGAAAAAACGACTAAGTGTCACCTCTCTGAAAAAATGGCAAAGTGTCAACTGCGAATGTGGTGGTGCATGGAAGGAAGTGGAGGACGGCCGCCTCCTTAAACACAGGCCGAAGAGGAGCGTCAGGGCCGGCTCCTTAAACACGGACCGAGTGTCGCCCTTAACACAGACCAAGCGGAGGACGGCCGCCTCCCTAAATACAGGCCGAACCGGAGCGCGAGGGCCGCTCCTTAAACACGGACCGAGTGTCGCCCTTAACACAGACCAAGGGGAGGACGGCCGCCTCCTTAAACACAGGCCGGAGAGGAGCGTCAGGGCCAGGCTCCTCAAACATGGACCGAGTGTCGCCCTTAACACAGACCAAGGGGAGGACGGCCGCCTCCTTAAACACAGGCCGGAGAGGAGCGTCAGGGCCAGGCTCCTCAAACATGGACCGAGTGTCGCCCTTAACACAGACCAAGGGGAGGACGGCCGCCTCCTTAAACACAGGCCGGAGAGGAGCGTCAGGGCCAGGCTCCTCAAACATGGACCGAGTGTCGCCCTTAACACAGACCAAGGGGAGGACGGCCGCCTCCTTAAACACAGGCCGGAGAGGAGCGTCAGGGCCAGGCTCCTCAAACATGGACCGAGTGTCGCCCTTAACACGGACCAAGGGGAGGACGGCCGCCTCCTTAAACACAGGCCGGAGAGGAGCGTCAGGGCCAGGCTCCTCAAACATGGACCGAGTGTCGCCCTTAACACGGACCAAGGGGAGGACGGCCGCCTCCTTAAACACAGGCCGGAGAGGAGCGTCAGGGCCAGGCTCCTCAAACATGGACCGAGTGTCGCCCTTAACACAGACCAAGGGGAGGACGGCCGCCTCCTTAAACACAGGCCGGAGAGGAGCGTCAGGGCCAGGCTCCTCAAACATGGACCGAGTGTCGCCCTTAACACGGACCAAGGGGAGGACGGCCGCCTCCTTAAACACAGGCCGGAGAGGAGCGTCAGGGCCAGGCTCCTCAAACATGGACCGAGTGTCGCCCTTAACACGGACCAAGGGGAGGACGGCCGCCTCCTTAAACACAGGCCGGAGAGGAGCGTCAGGGCCAGGCTCCTCAAACATGGACCGAGTGTCGCCCTTAACACGGACCAAGGGGAGGACGGCCGCCTCCTTAAACACAGGCCGGAGAGGAGCGTCAGGGCCAGGCTCCTCAAACATGGACAGAGTGTCGCCCTTAACACAGACCAAGCGGAGGACGGCCGCCTCCCTAAATACAGGCCGAACCGGAGCGCGAGTGTCGCTCCTTAAACACGGACCGAGTGGAGGACGGCCGCCTCCTTAAACACAGGCCGAACAAAATGACACAAAGTGTCAACTGCGAATGTTGTCCATCCAAGGAAGGAGCGTGATGCCCGGCCGGCTCCTTAAACACAGGCCGAGAGTCGCCCCGGACGGTCCGCCTCGCGGCGCCCGTCTGCTCGGATAAAATGACACAAAGTGTCAACTACGAATGTTGTCCATCCAAGGAGGGAGCGTGATGCCCGGCCGGCTCCGAAAACACAGGCCGAGAGTCGCCCCGGACGGTCCGCCTCGCGGCGCCCGTCTGCTCGGATAAAATGACACAAAGTGTCAACTGCGAATGTTGTCCATCCAAGGAAGGAGCGTGATGCCCGGCCGGCTCCTTAAACACAGGCCGAGAGTCGCCCCGGACGGTCCGCCTCGCGGCGCCCGCCCGCTCGGATAAAATGACACAAAGTGTCAACTACGAATGTTGTCCATCCAAGGAAGGAGCGTGATGCCCGGCCGGCTCCTTAAACACAGGCCGAGAGTCGCCCCGGACGGTCGCCTCGCGGCGCCCGTCTGCTCGGATAAAATGACACAAAGTGTCAACTACGAATGTTGTCCATCCAAGGAGGGAGCGTGATGCCCGGCCGGCTCCGAAAACACAGGCCGAGAGTCGCCCCGGACGGTCCGCCTCGCGGCGCCCGTCTGCTCGGATAAAATGACACAAAGTGTCAACTGCGAATGTTGTCCATCCAAGGAAGGAGCGTGATGCCCGGCCGGCTCCTTAAAC
>NW_028232229.1:35000-55000 GCF_054491065.1 Syngnathus leptorhynchus | reverse complement strand
CCCGCCGGAGGCGGGTGCCGAGTTCACCGGCCCCGAGCACCAGCGGTCAGCCACGGAGGGTGCTGGATCATCCATACTTCCAGAGCTCCAGAGCTCCATAGCCCCGGAGCTCCATAGCTCCATAGCCCCGGAGCTCCATAGCTCCATAGCCCCGGAGCTCCATAGCCCCGGAGCTCCATAGCTCCATAGCCCCGGAGCTCCATAGCTCCATAGCCCCGGAGCTCCATAGCTCCATAGCTCCATAGCCCCGGAGCTCCATAGCCCCGGAGCTCCATAGCCCCGGAGCTCCATAGCTCCATAGCCCCGGAGCTCCATAGCTCCATAGCCCCGGAGCTCCATAGCTCCATAGCTCCATAGCCCCGGAGCTCCATAGCCCCGGAGCTCCATAGCCCCGGAGCTCCATAGCTCCAGCCGCGGAGGGTGCTGGCTGGTGGCTCCATAGCTCCATACTTCCATACTTGCAGCCACGGAGTTGGCTAAAATTGCACTAAGTGCGAAAGCCCATTCATTTACAACGGCGTGTCCGCCAGGCGGCGACATTTCCCCGTTACCGGTGGCTGCGCGGCGGGTGAGTGACAGAGCTTATCCGAGCGGCTGGAACTCTGCGCCGGCGTGGTCGAGCGTGAGGCCTCGGCCCTTTGGCTGCCTGGTACCTAAAACACTTCCATTGATCCAGCCACGGAGGGTGCTGGCTGGTGGCTCCATACCTCCAGAGCTCCAGAGCTCCATAGCACCAGAGCTCCATAGCTCCATAGCACCAGAGCTCCATAGCTCCATAGCACCAGAGCTCCATAGCTCCATAGCACCAGAGCTCCATAGCTCCATAGCACCAGAGCTCCATAGCTCCATAGCACCAGAGCTCCATAGCTCCATAGCACCAGGGCTCCATAGCTCCATAGCTCCAGGGCTCCATAGCTCCAGGGCTCCATAGCTCCATAGCTCCAGGGCTCCATAGCTCCATACCTCCAGAGCTCCATAGCTCCAGCCTGGGTGGCTGGTGGCTCCATAGCTCCATACTTCCATAGCTCCAGTCAGAGAGTTGGCGAAAATTGCACTAAGTGCGAAAGCCCATTCATTTACAACGGCGTGTCCGCCAGGCGGCGACATTTCCCCGTTACCGGTGGCTGCGTGGCGGGTGAGTGACAGAGCTTATCCGAGCGGCTGGAACTCTGCGCCGGCGTGGTCGAGCGTGAGGCCCCGGCCCTTTGGCTGCCTGGTACCTAAAACACTTCCATTGATCCAGCCACGGAGGGTGCTGGCTGGTGGCTCCATAGCTCCATAGCTCCATAGCACCAGAGCTCCATAGCTCCATAGCACCAGAGCTCCATAGCTCCATAGCACCAGAGCTCCATAGCTCCATAGCACCAGAGCTCCATAGCTCCATAGCACCAGAGCTACATAGCTCCATAGCACCAGAGCTCCATAGCTCCATAGCACCAGAGCTCCATAGCTCCATAGCACCAGAGCTCCATAGCTCCATAGCACCAGAGCTCCATAGCTCCAGAGCTCCATAGCTCCAGCCTGGGTGGCTGGTGGCTCCATAGCTCCATACTTCCATAGCTCTAAGTCAGAGAGTTGGCGAAAATTGCACTAAGTGCGAAAGCCCATTCATTTACAACGGCGTGTCCACAAGGCGGCGACATTTCCCCGTTACCGGTGGCTGCGCGGCGGGAGAGTGACAGAGCTCATCCGAGCGGCTGGAACTCTGCGCCGGCGTGGTCGAGCGTGAGGCCTCGGCACTTTGGCCGCCTGGTACCTAAACACTTCCATTGATCCAGCCACGGAGGGTGCTGGCTGGTGGCTCCATACCTCCATAGCTCCATACCTCCAGAGCTCCATAGCTCCATAGCACCAGAGCTCCATAGCTCCATAGCACCAGAGCTCCATAGCTCCATAGCACCAGAGCTCCAGAGCTCCATAGCACCAGAGCTCCAGAGCTCCATAGCACCAGAGCTCCATAGCTCCATAGCACCAGAGCTCCATAGCTCCATAGCACCAGAGCTCCATAGCTCCATAGCACCAGAGCTCCATAGCTCCATAGCACCAGAGCTCCATAGCTCCATAGCACCAGAGCTCCATAGCTCCATAGCACCAGAGCTCCATAGCTCCATAGCACCAGGGCTCCATAGCTCCATAGCTCCAGGGCTCCATAGCTCCATAGCTCCAGAGCTCCAGAGCTCCAGAGCTCCATAGCTCCATAGCTCCATACTTCCATAGCTCCGGAGCTCCATGGCTCCATACTTCCATAGCTCCAGCCTGGCTGGCTGGTGGCTCCATAGCTCCATACTTGCAGCCACGGAGCTGGCGAAAATTGCACTAAGTGCGAAAGCCCATTCATTTACAACGGCGTGTCCACAAGGCGGCGACATTTCCCCGTTACCGGTGGCTGCGCGGCGGGTGAGTGACAGAGCTTATCCGAGCGGCTGGAACTCTGCGCCGGCGTGGTCGAGAGTGAGGCCTCGGCCCTTTGGCTGCCTGGTACCTAAAACACTTCCATTGATCCAGCCTCGGAGGGTGCTGGCTGGTGGCTCCATACCTCCATAGCTCCATACCTCCAGAGCTCCATAGCTCCATAGCACCAGAGCTCCATAGCTCCATAGCACCAGAGCTCCATAGCTCCATAGCACCAGAGCTCCATAGCTCCATAGCACCAGAGCTCCATAGCACCAGAGCTCCATAGCTCCATAGCACCAGAGCTCCATAGCTCCATAGCACCAGAGCTCCATAGCTCCATAGCACCAGAGCTCCATAGCTCCATAGCACCAGAGCTCCATAGCTCCATAGCTCCATAGCTCCAGGGCTCCATAGCTCCATAGCTCCAGGGCTCCATAGCTCCAGGGCTCCAGGGCTCCATAGCTCCAGGGCTCCATAGCTCCAGGGCTCCAGGGCTCCATAGCTCCAGGGCTCCATAGCTCCAGGGCTCCAGGGCTCCATAGCTCCATACCTCCAGAGCTCCATACCTCCAGAGCTCCAGAGCTCCATAGCACCAGAGCTCCATGGCTTCAGAGCTCCATAGCACCATAGCTCCATACCTCCAGAGCTCCAGGGCTCCATAGCTCCATAGCTCCATAGCTCCATAGCTCCATACCTCCAGAGCTCCATAGCACCAGAGCTCCAGAGCTCCATAGCTCCAGCCTGGGTGGCTGGTGGCTCCATAGCTCCATACTTCCATAGCTCTAAGTCAGAGAGTTGGCGAAAATTGCACTAAGTGCGAAAGCCCATTCATTTACAACGGCGTGTCCACAAGGCGGCGACATTTCCCCGTTACCGGTGGCTGCGCGGCGGGAGAGTGACAGAGCTCATCCGAGCGGCTGGAACTCTGCGCCGGCGTGGTCGAGCGTGAGGCCTCGGCACTTTGGCCGCCTGGTACCTAAACACTTCCATTGATCCAGCCACGGAGGGTGCTGGCTGGTGGCTCCATACCTCCATAGCTCCATACCTCCAGAGCTCCAGAGCTCCATAGCACCAGAGCTCCATAGCTCCATAGCACCAGAGCTCCATAGCACCAGAGCTCCATAGCTCCATAGCACCAGAGCTCCATAGCTCCATAGCACCAGAGCTCCATAGCTCCATAGCACCAGAGCTCCATAGCACCAGAGCTCCATAGCTCCATAGCACCAGAGCTCCATAGCTCCATAGCACCAGCTCCATAGCTCCATAGCACCAGAGCTCCATAGCTCCATAGCACCAGAGCTCCATAGCTCCATAGCACCAGAGCTCCATAGCTCCATAGCACCAGAGCTCCATAGCTCCATAGCACCAGAGCTCCATAGCTCCATAGCTCCAGGGCTCCATAGCTCCAGGGCTCCAGGGCTCCATAGCTCCAGGGCTCCATAGCTCCAGGGCTCCAGGGCTCCATAGCTCCATACCTCCAGAGCTCCATAGCTCCATACTTCCAGAGCTCCATAGCTCCATAGCACCAGAGCTCCAGAGCTCCATAGCTCCATAGCACCAGAGCTCCATAGCACCAGAGCTCCATAGCTCCAGCCTGGGTGGCTGGTGGCTCCATAGCTCCATACTTCCATAGCTCCAGTCAGAGAGTTGGCGAAAATTGCACTAAGTGCGAAAGCCCATTCATTTACAAGGGCGTGTCCACAAGGCGGCGACATTTCCCCGTTACCGGTGGCTGCGCGGCAGGAGAGTGACAGAGCTTATCCGAGCGGCTGGAACTCTGCGCCGGCGTGGTCGAACGGCTGGCCTCGGTAGTTGAGGTACCAGGGGTGGGCCGGGGAGCTCCAGGCGGGTCTTGTGAGAGAGTGAAGCCGAGCGGCTGGAACTCTGGGCCGGCCTGGTCGAGCGGCTGGCCTCGGTAGTTGAGGTACCAGGGGCGGGCTGGGGAGCTCCAGGCGGGGCTTGTGAGAGAGTGAAGCCGAGCGGCTGGAACTCTGGGCCGGCGTGGTTGAGCCACGGAGGGTGCTGGCTGGTGGCTCCATAGCTCCATAGCTCCATAGCTCCATACTTCCATAGCTCCATACTTCCATAGCTCCAGACTTCCATAGCTCCATAGCTCCATAGCTCCATAGCTCCATAGCTCCATAGCACCAGAGCTCCAGAGCTCCATAGCACCAGAGCTCCAGAGCTCCATAGCTCCATAGCTCCATAGCCCCAGAGCTCCATAGCTCCATAGCTCCATAGCTCCAGAGCTCCATACTTCCATAGCTCCAGAGCTCCAGCCTGTCTGGTGGCTCCATAGCTCCATAGCTCCATACTTGCAGCCACGGAGCTGGCGAAAATTGCACTAAGTGCGAAAGCCCATTCATTTACAACGGCGTGTCCACAAGGCGGCGACATTTCCCCGTTACCGGTGGCTGCTTAGCGGGAGAGTGACAGAGCTTATCCGAGCGGCTGGAACTCTGGGCCGGCCTGGTCGAGCGGCTGGCCTCGGTAGTTGAGGTACCAGGGGCGGGCTGGGGAGCTCCAGGCGGGGCTTGTGAGAGAGTGTAGCCGAGCGGCTGGAACTCTGGGCCGGCGTGGTTGAGCAGCATGCCCGCGGAGGTGGCTCTTCCATAGGCACGGAGGGTGCTGGAGCTCCACACTTCCCTAGGCACGGAGGGTGCTGGAGCTCCACACTTCCATAGGCAGGGAGGGTGCTGGAGCTCCACACTTCCATAGGCAGGGAGGGTGCTGGAGCTCCACACTTCCATAGGCAGGGAGGGTGCTGGAGCTCCACACTTCCATAGGCAGGGAGGGTGCTGGAGCTCCACACTTCCATAGGCAGGGAGGGTGCTGGAGCTCCACACTTCCATAGGCAGGGAGGGTGCTGGAGCTCCACACTTCCATAGGCAGGGAGGGTGCTGGAGCTCCACACTTCCATAGGCAGGGAGGGTGCTGGAGCTCCACACTTCCATAGGCAGGGAGGGTGCTGGAGCTCCACACTTCCATAGGCAGGGAGGGTGCTGGAGCTCCACACTTCCATAGGCAGGGAGGGTGCTGGAGCTCCACACTTCCATAGGCAGGGAGGGTGCTGGAGCTCCACACTTCCATAGGCAGGGAGGGTGCTGGAGCTCCACACTTCCATAGGCAGGGAGGGTGCTGGAGCTCCACACTTCCATAGGCAGGGAGGGTGCTGGAGCTCCACACTTCCATAGGCAGGGAGGGTGCTGGAGCTCCACACTTCCATAGGCAGGGAGGGTGCTGGAGCTCCACACTTCCATAGGCAGGGAGGGTGCTGGAGCTCCACACTTCCATAGGCAGGGAGGGTGCTGGAGCTCCACACTTCCATAGGCAGGGAGGGTGCTGGAGCTCCACACTTCCATAGGCAGGGAGGGTGCTGGAGCTCCACACTTCCATAGGCAGGGAGGGTGCTGGAGCTCCACACTTCCATAGGCAGGGAGGGTGCTGGAGCTCCACACTTCCATAGGCAGGGAGGGTGCTGGAGCTCCACACTTCCATAGGCAGGGAGGGTGCTGGAGCTCCACACTTCCATAGGCAGGGAGGGTGCTGGAGCTCCACACTTCCATAGGCAGGGAGGGTGCTGGAGCTCCACACTTCCATAGGCAGGGAGGGTGCTGGAGCTCCACACTTCCATAGGCAGGGAGGGTGCTGGAGCTCCACACTTCCATAGGCAGGGAGGGTGCTGGAGCTCCACACTTCCATAGGCAGGGAGGGTGCTGGAGCTCCACACTTCCATAGGCAGGGAGGGTGCTGGAGCTCCACACTTCCATAGGCAGGGAGGGTGCTGGAGCTCCACACTTCCATAGGCAGGGAGGGTGCTGGAGCTCCACACTTCCATAGGCAGGGAGGGTGCTGGAGCTCCACACTTCCATAGGCAGGGAGGGTGCTGGAGCTCCACACTTCCATAGGCAGGGAGGGTGCTGGAGCTCCACACTTCCATAGGCAGGGAGGGTGCTGGAGCTCCACACTTCCATAGGCAGGGAGGGTGCTGGAGCTCCACACTTCCATAGGCAGGGAGGGTGCTGGAGCTCCACACTTCCATAGGCAGGGAGGGTGCTGGAGCTCCACACTTCCATAGGCAGGGAGGGTGCTGGAGCTCCACACTTCCATAGGCAGGGAGGGTGCTGGAGCTCCACACTTCCATAGGCAGGGAGGGTGCTGGAGCTCCACACTTCCATAGGCAGGGAGGGTGCTGGAGCTCCACACTTCCATAGGCAGGGAGGGTGCTGGAGCTCCACACTTCCATAGGCAGGGAGGGTGCTGGAGCTCCACACTTCCATAGGCAGGGAGGGTGCTGGAGCTCCACACTTCCATAGGCAGGGAGGGTGCTGGAGCTCCACACTTCCATAGGCAGGGAGGGTGCTGGAGCTCCACACTTCCATAGGCAGGGAGGGTGCTGGAGCTCCACACTTCCATAGGCAGGGAGGGTGCTGGAGCTCCACACTTCCATAGGCAGGGAGGGTGCTGGAGCTCCACACTTCCAGCCACGGAGCATGCTGGCACTTCCACCTTGCTTGCTAAGTCGGCGTGATCTTGCCCAAAAAGTCCCTCCTCACCTCCAGCTGGAAGTGGAAAAAAATCCTCCACCTGCTTGGCCGAGGTTCTGGAAGCCAGCAGCTCGCAGAATGTTGCCAAAGTTTCACTGGAAGGAAAAGAAAAGAGAAGACCGAGTGCGCATTTCACCTACCGCCGAATGTCCACAAGAGGGAAGTGTCACTCCGTCGCAGAATCTGCGCCGACGCACTCGGCACCCTTCGAATTTATGGTGCCGGTGCGGGTGTTCTGGGTGCAAAAAGGCCGCCCAAGTGGTAGAAAAAAATCAGACTTCGTCTCTTAGGTCGAAATTAATGCCAAGTTTTGAAATGCGCTGGCAGGGGTGGACCAGGGCCCGTTAGAAGTGCTTAGCCGAGGTCCTGGAAGCCTAACCCGGCGTGATCTTGTGCAAAAAGCCGCTGCTGAGCTCCAGCTGGAAGTGTAAAAAGAACCGGGCTGGATCAAAAAAAGAACCGGGCGGCCCGTTAAAATTGCTTAGCCGAGGTCCTGGAACCCTAACCCGGCGTGATCTTGTGCAAAAAGCCGCTGCTGAGCTCCAGCTGGAAGTGTAAAAAGAACCGGGCTGGTTCAAAAAAAGAACCGGGCGACCCGTTAGAAGTGCTTAGCCGAGGTCCTGGAAGCCTAACCCGGCGTGATCTTGTGCAAAAAGCCGCTGCTGAGCTCCAGCTGGAAGTGGAAAAAGAACCGGGCTGGATCAAAAAAGAACCGGGCGACCCGTTAAAATTGCTTAGCCGAGGTCCTGGAAGCCTAACACGGCGTGTTCTTGTGCAAAAAGCCGCTCCCAAGCTCCAGCTGGAAGTGTAAAAAGAACCGGGCTGGATAAAAAAAAGAACCGGGCTGGATCAAAAAAGAACCGGGCGACCCGTTAAAATTGCTTAACCGAGGTCCTGGAAGCCTAACCCGGCGTGATCTTGTGCAAAAAGCCGCTCCCGAGCTCCAGCTGGAAGTGTAAAAAGAACCGGGCTGGATAAAAAAAAGAACCGGGCGGCCCGTTAAAATTGCTTAGCCGAGGTCCTGGAAGCCTAACACGGCGTGATCTTGTGCAAAAAGCCGCTCCCGAGCTCCAGCTGGAAGTGTAAAAAGAACCGGGCTGGATAAAAAAAGAACCGGGCTGGATCAAAAAAGAACCGGGGGACCCGTTAAAATTGCTTAGCCGAGGTCCTGGAAGCCTAACCCGGCGTGATCTTGTGCAAATAGCCGCTCCCGAGCTCCAGCTGGAAGTGTAAAAAGAACCGGGCTGGATAAAAAAAAGAACCGGGCTGGATCAAAAAAGAACCGGGCGACCCGTTAAAATTGCTTAGCCGAGGTCCTGGAAGCCTAACACGGCGTGATCTTGTGCAAAAAGCCGCTCCCGAGCTCCAGCTGGAAGTGTAAAAAGAACCGGGCTGGATAAAAAAAGAACCGGGCTGGATAAAAAAAAGAACCGGGCGACCCGTTAAAATTGCTTAGCCGAGGTCCTGGAAGCCTAACACGGCGTGATCTTGTGCAAAAAGCCGCTCCCGAGCTCCAGCTGGAAGTGTAAAAAGAACCGGGCTGGATAAAAAAAAGAACCGGGCTGGATCAAAAAAGAACCGGGCGACCCGTTAAAATTGCTTAGCCGAGGTCCTGGAAGCCTAACACGGCGTGATCTTGTGCAAAAAGCCGCTCCCGAGCTCCAGCTGGAAGTGTAAAAAGAACCAGGCTGGATAAAAAAAAGAACCGGGCTGGATCAAAAAAGAACCGGGCGACCCGTTAAAATTGCTTAGCCGAGGTCCTGGAAGCCTAACACGGCGTGATCTTGTGCAAAAAGCCGCTCCCGAGCTCCAGCTGGAAGTGTAAAAAGAACCGGGCTGGATAAAAAAAGAACCGGGCTGGATAAAAAAAAGAACCGGGCGGCCCGTTAAAATTGCTTAGCCGAGGTCCTGGAAGCCTAACACGGCGTGATCTTGTGCAAAAAGCCGCTCCCGAGCTCCAGCTGGAAGTGTAAAAAGAACCAGGCTGGATAAAAAAAAGAACCGGGCTGGATCAAAAAAGAACCGGGCGACCCGTTAAAATTGCTTAGCCGAGGTCCTGGAAGCCTAACACGGCGTGATCTTGTGCAAAAAGCCGCTCCCGAGCTCCAGCTGGAAGTGTAAAAAGAACCGGGCTGGATAAAAAAAGAACCGGGCTGGATCAAAAAAAGAACCGGGGGACCCGTTAAAATTGCTTAGCCGAGGTCCTGGAAGCCTAACCCGGCGTGATCTTGTGCAAATAGCCGCTCCCGAGCTCCAGCTGGAAGTGTAAAAAGAACCGGGCTGGATAAAAAAAAGAACCGGGCTGGATCAAAAAAGAACCGGGCGACCCGTTAAAATTGCTTAGCCGAGGTCCTGGAAGCCTAACACGGCGTGATCTTGTGCAAATAGCCGCTCCCGAGCTCCAGCTGGAAGTGTAAAAAGAACCAGGCTGGATAAAAAAAAGAACCGGGCTGGATCAAAAAAGAACCGGGCGACCCGTTAAAATTGCTTAGCCGAGGTCCTGGAAGCCTAACCCGGCGTGTTCTTGTGCAAAAAGCCGCTCCCGAGCTCCAGCTGGAAGTGTAAAAAGAACCGGGCTGGATAAAAAAAAGAACCGGGCTGGTTCAAAAAAGAACCGGGCAACCCGTTAAAATTGCTTAGCCGAGGTCCTGGAAGCCTAACACGGCGTGTTCTTGTGCAAAAAGCCGCTCCCGAGCTCCAGCTGGAAGTGTAAAAAGAACCAGGCTGGATAAAAAAAAGAACCGGGCTGGATCAAAAAAGAACCGGGCGACCCGTTAAAATTGCTTAGCCGAGGTCCTGGAAGCCTAACACGGCGTGTTCTTGTGCAAAAAGCCGCTCCCGAGCTCCAGCTGGAAGTGTAAAAAGAACCAGGCTGGATAAAAAAAAGAACCGGGCTGGTTCAAAAAAGAACCGGGCAACCCGTTAAAATTGCTTAGCCGAGGTCCTGGAAGCCTAACACGGCGTGATCTTGTGCAAAAAGCCGCTCCCGAGCTCCAGCTGGAAGTGTAAAAAGAACCGGGCTGGATAAAAAAAGAACCGGGCTGGATAAAAAAAAAGAACCGGGCGACCCGTTAAAATTGCTTAGCCGAGGTCCTGGAAGCCTAACACGGCGTGATCTTGTGCAAAAAGCCGCTCCCGAGCTCCAGCTGGAAGTGTAAAAAGAACCAGGCTGGATAAAAAAAAGAACCGGGCTGGATCAAAAAAGAACCGGGCGACCCGTTAAAATTGCTTAGCCGAGGTCCTGGAAGCCTAACACGGCGTGTTCTTGTGCAAAAAGCCGCTCCCGAGCTCCAGCTGGAAGTGTAAAAAGAACCAGGCTGGATAAAAAAAAGAACCGGGCTGGATCAAAAAAGAACCGGGCGACCCGTTAAAATTGCTTAGCCGAGGTCCTGGAAGCCTAACACGGCGTGTTCTTGTGCAAAAAGCCGCTCCCGAGCTCCAGCTGGAAGTGTAAAAAGAACCAGGCTGGATAAAAAAAAGAACCGGGCTGGATCAAAAAAGAACCGGGCGACCCGTTAAAATTGCTTAGCTGAGGTCCTGGAAGCCTAACACGGCGTGATCTTGTGCAAAAAGCCGCTCCCGAGCTCCAGCTGGAAGTGTAAAAAGAACCGGGCTGGATAAAAAAAAAGAACCGGGCTGGTTCAAAAAAGAACCGGGCAACCCGTTAAAATTGCTTAGCCGAGGTCCTGGAAGCCTAACCCGGCGTGATCTTGCCCGAAAGTCGGCCTCTATACTTCCATTTTAGGTACCAGGGGCTATTAGTGTACTTGGTCCCACTAGTCAGTGTACTCATCCAGTTACCCCCCGTTTTCCAAAACACCATCGGCACGTATAAGGGGGGGACTCTTGAGAGAGATGAGGTATATGGCAGCGCAACACCAATCCGCTCCGCGCTGGTTCCCATGTCGGCTACGGATGAATAAAACCAGCCTGTCCCCCCTGGAGCTCACGAGACACGGAATTTTTTCTAAGTGCCAACGGCTCTTCCGAGCAAACGTGTCCGCTCCGGCTGGTTCCCCCGTCGGCCTCGAATGACGAAAAATGCCGGTCTCCGCCCGGAGCTCATGACAAACGAAAAATTTTCTAAGTGCCAACGGCACTAGCGAGCGAATGTGTCCGCTCGGCGCTGGTTCCCGGGTCGAACCCGGAAGACGAAAAACGCCGCTCTCCGCCCGGAGCTCATGACAAACGAAAAATTTTCTAAGTGCCAACGGCACTAGCGAGCGAATGTGTCCGCTCGGCGCTGGTTCCCGGGTCGAACCCGGAAGACGAAAAACGCCGCTCTCCGCCCGGAGCTCATGACAAACGAAAAATTTTCTAAGTGCCAACGGCACTAGCGAGCGAATGTGTCCGCTCGGCGCTGGTTCCCGGGTCGAACCCGGAAGACGAAAAACGCCGCTCTCCGCCCGGAGCTCATGACAAACGAAAAATTTTCTAAGTGCCAACGGCACTAGCGAGCGAATGTGTCCGCTCGGCGCTGGTTCCCGGGTCGAACCCGGAAGACGAAAAACGCCGCTCTCCGCCCGGAGCTCATGACAAACGAAAAATTTTCTAAGTGCCAACGGCACTAGCGAGCGAATGTGTCCGCTCGGCGCTGGTTCCCGGGTCGAACCCGGAAGACGAAAAACGCCGCTCTCCGCCCGGAGCTCATTACAAACGAAAAATTTTCTAAGTGCCAACGGCACTAGCGAGCGAATGTGTCCGCTCGGCGCTGGTTCCCGGGTCGAACCCGGAAGACGAAAAACGCCGCTCTCCGCCCGGAGCTCATGACAAACGAAAAATTTTCTAAGTGCCAACGGCACTAGCGAGCGAATGTGTCCGCTCGGCGCTGGTTCCCGGGTCGAACCCGGAAGACGAAAAACGCCGCTCTCCGCCCGGAGCTCATGACAAACGAAAAATTTTCTAAGTGCCAACGGCACTAGCGAGCGAATGTGTCCGCTCGGCGCTGGTTCCCGGGTCGAACCCGGAAGACGAAAAACGCCGCTCTCCGCCCGGAGCTCATGACAAACGAAAAATTTTCTAAGTGCCAACGGCACTTGCGAGCGAATGTGTCCGCTCGGCGCTGGTTCCCGGGTCGGACCCGGAAGACGAAAAACGCCGGTCTCCGCCCGGAGCTCATGACAAACGAAAAATTTTCTAAGTGCCAACGGCACTAGCGAGCGAATGTGTCCGCTCGGCGCTGGTTCCCGGGTCGGACCCGGAAGACGAAAAACGCCGGTCCTCGCCTGGAGGTCCCAGCAAAATCGGCGAAAAAACGACTAAGTGTCAACTTTCGAAAAAACGACTAAGTGCCCACGGCTCTGCGGGGCTTGTGAGTCCGCCCCGCGCCGGTTCGGTGGTCGGCCTCAAAAAGCAAAAAATCAGCCTCTCTCCCTGGAGCTCACCTCGAGGTACCAGGGGGTGAGGTACCCGGGCTAAGGTGCAGTACCTTTTTTGGTCTTCAGGTGCGCCAGAGTACAATGAAATGGTCCCAGTAGTCAGTGTACTCATCGACTTTCCCCCCGTTTTCCAAAGCACCTCGTTTACGAGTATGGAGGAGATGGTGCTGGTCTCCCCACGGCGTCGGACACGCCGTCCTCGACAGCACAAGGTCGGATAGAAGACCTGGAAAGCGCCGTGGCACGCGCTGGAGGTGGGCACTTTGGCGAAAAAACGACTAAGTGTCAACTTTCGAAAAAACGACTAAGTGTCAACTTTCGAAAAAACGGCTAAGTGTCAACTTTCGAAAAAACGACTAAGTGTCACCTCTCTGAAAAAATGGCAAAGTGTCGCCTCTCTGAAATTTTTCTAAGTGCCCACGGCTCTGCGGGCTCGTGCATCCGAGCCGCGCCGGTTCTGCAACCGGCCTAGAATGACGAAAAATAACGGTCTCCTCCTGGAGCTCACAGCCAATTGTGGCGAAAAAGTGGCAAAGTGCCCACGGCCCTGCCGAGCTTTGGCGTCCGCTCAGCGCCGGTGCCGCAGTCGGCCTCGAATGACGAAAAATGACGGTCTCCTCCTGGAGCTCACAGCCAACTTGGCAAAAAGTTTCTAAGTGCCCACGGCCCTGCCGAGCTTTGGCGTCCGCCCAGCGCCGGTTCCGCAGTCGGCCTCGAATGACGAAAAATAACGGTCTCCTCCTGGAGCTCACAGCCAACTTGGCAAAAAGTTTCTAAGTGCCCACGGCCCTGCCGAGCTTTGGCGTCCGCTCAGCGCCGGTGCCGCAGTCGGCCTCGAATGACGAAAAATGACGGTCTCCTCCTGGAGCTCACAGCCAACTTGGCAAAAAGTTTCTAAGTGCCCACGGCCCTGCCGAGCTTTGGCGTCCGCCCAGCGCCGGTTCCGCAGTCGGCCTCGAATGACGAAAAATAACGGTCTCCTCCTGGAGCTCACAGCCAACTTGGCAAAAAGTTTCTAAGTGCCCACGGCCCTGCCGAGCTTTGGCGTCCGCTCAGCGCCGGTGCCGCAGTCGGCCTCGAATGACGAAAAATGACGGTCTCCTCCTGGAGCTCACAGCCAACTTGGCAAAAAGTTTCTAAGTGCCCACGGCCCTGCCGAGCTTTGGCGTCCGCCCAGCGCCGGTTCCGCAGTCGGCCTCGAATGACGAAAAATAACGGTCTCCTCCTGGAGCTCACAGCCAACTTGGCAAAAAGTTTCTAAGTGCCCACGGCCCTGCCGAGCTTTGGCGTCCGCCCAGCGCCGGTTCCGCAGTCGGCCTCGAATGACGAAAAATAACGGTCTCCTCCTGGAGCTCACAGCCAACTTGGCAAAAAGTTTCTAAGTGCCCACGGCCCTGCCGAGCTTTGGCGTCCGCCCAGCGCCGGTTCCGCAGTCGGCCTCGAATGACGAAAAATAACGGTCTCCTCCTGGAGCTCACAGCCAACTTGGCAAAAAGTTTCTAAGTGCCCACGGCCCTGCCGAGCTTTGGCGTCCGCTCAGCGCCGGTTCCGCAGTCGGCCTCGAATGACGAAAAATGACGGTCTCCTCCTGGAGCTCACAGCCAACTTGGCAAAAAGTTTCTAAGTGCCCACGGCCCTGCCGAGCTTTGGCGTCCGCCCAGCGCCGGTTCCGCAGTCGGCCTCGAATGACGAAAAATAACGGTCTCCTCCTGGAGCTCACAGCCAACTTGGCAAAAAGTTTCTAAGTGCCCACGGCCCTGCCGAGCTTTGGCGTCCGCCCAGCGCCGGTTCCGCAGTCGGCCTCGAATGACGAAAAATAACGGTCTCCTCCTGGAGCTCACAGCCAACTTGGCAAAAAGTTTCTAAGTGCCCACGGCCCTGCCGAGCTTTGGCGTCCGCTCAGCGCCGGTGCCGCAGTCGGCCTCGAATGACGAAAAATGACGGTCTCCTCCTGGAGCTCACAGCCAACTTGGCAAAAAGTTTCTAAGTGCCCACGGCCCTGCCGAGCTTTGGCATCCGCCCAGCGCCGGTTCCGCAGTCGGCCTCGAATGACGAAAAATAACGGTCTCCTCCTGGAGCTCACAGCCAACTTGGCAAAAAGTTTCTAAGTGCCCACGGCCCTGCCGAGCTTTGGCGTCCGCCCAGCGCCGGTTCCGCAGTCGGCCTCGAATGACGAAAAATAACGGTCTCCTCCTGGAGCTCACAGCCAACTTGGCAAAAAGTTTCTAAGTGCCCACGGCCCTGCCGAGCTTTGGCATCCGCCCAGCGCCGGTTCCGCAGTCGGCCTCGAATGACGAAAAATGACGGTCTCCTCCTGGAGCTCACAGCCAACTTGGCAAAAAGTTTCTAAGTGCCCACGGCCCTGCCGAGCTTTGGCGTCCGCCCAGCGCCGGTTCCGCAGTCGGCCTCGAATGACGAAAAATAACGGTCTCCTCCTGGAGCTCACAGCCAACTTGGCAAAAAGTTTCTAAGTGCCCACGGCCCTGCCGAGCTTTGGCGTCCGCTCAGCGCCGGTGCCGCAGTCGGCCTCGAATGACGAAAAATGACGGTCTCCTCCTGGAGCTCACAGCCAACTTGGCAAAAAGTTTCTAAGTGCCCACGGCCCTGCCGAGCTTTGGCGTCCGCCCAGCGCCGGTTCCGCAGTCGGCCTCGAATGACGAAAAATAACGGTCTCCTCCTGGAGCTCACAGCCAACTTGGCAAAAAGTTTCTAAGTGCCCACGGCCCTGCCGAGCTTTGGCGTCCGCCCAGCGCCGGTTCCGCAGTCGGCCTCGAATGACGAAAAATAACGGTCTCCTCCTGGAGCTCACAGCCAACTTGGCAAAAAGTTTCTAAGTGTCACATCTGTGAAAAAACGACTAAGTGTCAACTTTCGAAAAAACGGCTAAGTGTCAACTTTCGAAAAAACGGCAAAGTGTCACATCTCTGAAAAAACGGCTAAGTGTCGACTTTCGAAAAAACGGCTAAGTGTCAACTTTCGAAAAAACGGCAAAGTGTCACATCTCTGAAAAAACGGCTAAGTGTCACATCTCTGAAAAAACGGCTAAGTGTCACATCTCTGAAAAAACGGCTAAGTGTCGCCTCTCTGAAAAAACGGCAAAGTGTCAACTTTCGAAAAAACGACAGAGTGTCGCCTCTCTGAAAAAACGACTAAGTGTCGACTCTGAGAAAATGGCAAAGTGCCCACGGCTCTGCGGGCTCGTGCATCCGACCCGCGCCGGTTCCCCAGCCGGCCTGATATAAGGCAAAACCAGCCTCTCCGCCTGGAGCTCAGAGCCAACTTGGCGAATATTTTCTAAGTGCCCACGGCTCTGCGTGGCTACGGCGTCTGCCCAGCGCCGGTTCCTGGGTCGAACCCCGAGGACGAGGAATGCCGGTCTCCGCCTGGAGGTCCCAGCTTAATCGGCGAAAATTTTCTAAGTGCCCACGGCTCTGCCGGGCTCGTGCATCCGACCCGCGCCGGTTCCCCAGCCGGCCTGAAATAAGGCAAAACCAGGCTCTCCCCCTGGAGCTCAGAGCCAATTGTGGCGAAAAAACGACTAAGTGTCAACTTTCGAAAAAACGACTAAGTGTCAACTTTCCAAAAAAACGGCTAAGTGTCGACTTTCGAAAAAACGGCTAAGTGTCAACTTTCGAAAAAACGACTAAGTGTCGCCTCTGAAAAAACGACTAAGTGTCGCCTCTCTGAAAAAACGACTAAGTGCCCACGGCTCTGCGGGGCTTGTGAGTCCGCCCCGCGCCGGTTCGGCGGTCGGCCTCAAAAAGCGAAAAATCAGCCTCTCTCCCTGGAGCTCACCAAAAATTTGTCGAAATTTTTCTAAGTTCTCCTCGAGGTACCAGGGGGTGAGGTACCCGGGCTAAGGTGCAGTACCTTTTTTGGTCTTCAGGTGCGCCAGAGTACAATGAAATGGTCCCAGTAGTCAGTGTACTCATCGACTTTCCCCCCGTTTTCCAAAGCACCCCGTTTACGAATATGGAGGAGATGGTGCTGGTCTCCCCACGGCGTCGGACACGCCGTCCTCGACAGCACAAGGTCGGATAGAAGACCTGAAAAGCGCCGTGGCACGCGCTGGAGGTGTCACTGTGGCGAAAAAGTGACTAAGTGTCAACTTTCGAAAAAACGGCTAAGTGTCAACTTTCGAAAAAACGGCTAAGTGTCAACTTTCGAAAAAACGGCTAAGTGTCACCTCTCTGAAAAAACGGCAAAGTGTCAACTTTCGAAAAAACGACTAAGTGTCAACTTTCGAAAAAACGACTAAGTGTCACCTCTCTGAAAAAATGGCAAAGTGTCAACTGCGAATGTGGTGGTGCATGGAAGGAAGTGGAGGACGGCCGCCTCCTTAAACACAGGCCGGAGAGGAGCGTCAGGGCCAGGCTCCTCAAACATGGACCGAGTGTCGCCCTTAACACAGACCAAGGGGAGGACGGCCGCCTCCTTAAACACAGGCCGGAGAGGAGCGTCAGGGCCAGGCTCCTCAAACATGGACCGAGTGTCGCCCTTAACACAGACCAAGGGGAGGACGGCCGCCTCCTTAAACACAGGCCGGAGAGGAGCGTCAGGGCCAGGCTCCTCAAACATGGACCGAGTGTCGCCCTTAACACAGACCAAGGGGAGGACGGCCGCCTCCTTAAACACAGGCCGGAGAGGAGCGTCAGGGCCAGGCTCCTCAAACATGGACCGAGTGTCGCCCTTAACACAGACCAAGGGGAGGACGGCCGCCTCCTTAAACACAGGCCGGAGAGGAGCGTCAGGGCCAGGCTCCTCAAACATGGACCGAGTGTCGCCCTTAACACAGACCAAGGGGAGGACGGCCGCCTCCTTAAACACAGGCCGGAGAGGAGCGTCAGGGCCAGGCTCCTCAAACATGGACCGAGTGTCGCCCTTAACACAGACCAAGGGGAGGACGGCCGCCTCCTTAAACACAGGCCGGAGAGGAGCGTCAGGGCCAGGCTCCTCAAACATGGACCGAGTGTCGCCCTTAACACAGACCAAGGGGAGGACGGCCGCCTCCTTAAACACAGGCCGGAGAGGAGCGTCAGGGCCAGGCTCCTCAAACATGGACAGAGTGTCGCCCTTAACACAGACCAAGGGGAGGACGGCCGCCTCCCTAAACACAGGCCGGAGAGGAGCGTCAGGGCCAGGCTCCTCAAACATGGACCGAGTGTCGCCCTTAACACAGACCAAGGGGAGGACGGCCGCCTCCTTAAACACAGGCCGGAGAGGAGCGTCAGGGCCAGGCTCCTCAAACATGGACCGAGTGTCGCCCTTAACACAGACCAAGGGGAGGACGGCCGCCTCCTTAAACACAGGCCGGAGAGGAGCGTCAGGGCCAGGCTCCTCAAACATGGACCGAGTGTCGCCCTTAACACAGACCAAGCGGAGGACGGCCGCCTCCCTAAATACAGGCCGAACCGGAGCGCGAGTGTCGCTCCTTAAACACGGACCGAGTGGAGGACGGCCGCCTCCTTAAACACAGGCCGAACAAAATGACACAAAGTGTCAACTGCGAATGTTGTCCATCCAAGGAAGGAGCGTGATGCCCGGCCGGCTCCTTAAACACAGGCCGAGAGTCGCCCCGGACGGTCCGCCTCGCGGCGCCCGTCTGCTCGGATAAAATGACACAAAGTGTCAACTACGAATGTTGTCCATCCAAGGAGGGAGCGTGATGCCCGGCCGGCTCCGAAAACACAGGCCGAGAGTCGCCCCGGACGGTCCGCCTCGCGGCGCCCGTCTGCTCGGATAAAATGACACAAAGTGTCAACTGCGAATGTTGTCCATCCAAGGAAGGAGCGTGATGCCCGGCCGGCTCCTTAAACACAGGCCGAGAGTCGCCCCGGACGGTCCGCCTCGCGGCGCCCGCCCGCTCGGATAAAATGACACAAAGTGTCAACTACGAATGTTGTCCATCCAAGGAAGGAGCGTGATGCCCGGCCGGCTCCTTAAACACAGGCCGAGAGTCGCCCCGGACGGTCGCCTCGCGGCGCCCGTCTGCTCGGATAAAATGACACAAAGTGTCAACTACGAATGTTGTCCATCCAAGGAGGGAGCGTGATGCCCGGCCGGCTCCGAAAACACAGGCCGAGAGTCGCCCCGGACGGTCCGCCTCGCGGCGCCCGTCTGCTCGGATAAAATGACACAAAGTGTCAACTGCGAATGTTGTCCATCCAAGGAAGGAGCGTGATGCCCGGCCGGCTCCTTAAACACAGGCCGAGAGTCGCCCCGGACGGTCCGCCTCGCGGCGCCCGTCTGCTCGGATAAAATGACACAAAGTGTCAACTACGAATGTTGTCCATCCAAGGAGGGAGCGTGATGCCCGGCCGGCTCCGAAAACACAGGCCGAGAGTCGCCCCGGACGGTCCGCCTCGCGGCGCCCGTCTGCTCGGATAAAATGACACAAAGTGTCAACTGCGAATGTTGTCCATCCAAGGAAGGAGCGTGATGCCCGGCCGGCTCCTTAAATACAGGCCGAGAGTCGCCCCGGACGGTCCGCCTCGCGGCGCCCGCCCGCTCGGATAAAATGACACAAAGTGTCAACTACGAATGTTGTCCATCCAAGGAAGGAGCGTGATGCCCGGCCGGCTCCTTAAACACAGGCCGAGAGTCGCCCCGGACGGTCGCCTCGCGGCGCCCGTCTGCTCGGATAAAATGACACAAAGTGTCAACTACGAATGTTGTCCATCCAAGGAGGGAGCGTGATGCCCGGCCGGCTCCGAAAACACAGGCCGAGAGTCGCCCCGGACGGTCCGCCTCGCGGCGCCCGTCTGCTCGGATAAAATGACACAAAGTGTCAACTGCGAATGTTGTCCATCCAAGGAAGGAGCGTGATGCCCGGCCGGCTCCTTAAACACAGGCCGAGAGTCGCCCCGGACGGTCGCCTCGCGGCGCCCGTCTGCTCGGATAAAATGACACAAAGTGTCAACTACGAATGTTGTCCATCCAAGGAGGGAGCGTGATGCCCGGCCGGCTCCGAAAACACAGGCCGAGAGTCGCCCCGGACGGTCCGCCTCGCGGCGCCCGTCTGCTCGGATAAAATGACACAAAGTGTCAACTGCGAATGTTGTCCATCCAAGGAAGGAGCGTGATGCCCGGCCGGCTCCTTAAACACAGGCCGAGAGTCGCCCCGGACGGTCCGCCTCGCGGCGCCCGTCTGCTCGGATAAAATGACACAAAGTGTCAACTACGAATGTTGTCCATCCAAGGAGGGAGCGTGATGCCCGGCCGGCTCCGAAAACACAGGCCGAGAGTCGCCCCGGACGGTCCGCCTCGCGGCGCCCGTCTGCTCGGATAAAATGACACAAAGTGTCAACTGCGAATGTTGTCCATCCAAGGAAGGAGCGTGATGCCCGGCCGGCTCCTTAAATACAGGCCGAGAGTCGCCCCGGACGGTCCGCCTCGCGGCGCCCGCCCGCTCGGATAAAATGACACAAAGTGTCAACTACGAATGTTGTCCATCCAAGGAAGGAGCGTGATGCCCGGCCGGCTCCTTAAACACAGGCCGAGAGTCGCCCCGGACGGTCGCCTCGCGGCGCCCGTCTGCTCGGATAAAATGACACAAAGTGTCAACTACGAATGTTGTCCATCCAAGGAGGGAGCGTGATGCCCGGCCGGCTCCGAAAACACAGGCCGAGAGTCGCCCCGGACGGTCCGCCTCGCGGCGCCCGTCCGCTCGGATAAAATGACA
>NW_028232229.1:20000-25000 GCF_054491065.1 Syngnathus leptorhynchus | reverse complement strand
CTCAAAGGGACGGGGCTTGATAGCCAGGTCTGCGGGGAGGCTTGCCGGAGGGTAGGCTGAACGGTAGCTGGCGGTCGCTTACTGGCCGTGCGAGGGCTTTCGACTCGGTTTCCCGTGGCATTACCTGTGTGTAGTGGGAGGCTAGGCGTACTGGACGCGTGAGGGCGATTCGTCGCCCGTGTGGGCTGCTCATCGGGGTGGGCTGCGGTGGCACCGACACCGAGCTCGTAGTCGCGGGATTGGATGGTGGAGAGGGACTTGTCTCTATGACCCTGCCTTTCTTGCTATGGATTCTCTCATCCATGCTTTTTGAACGCTTGTGCCGCTTCTTCTGGGGCGTAGGCCGAATTCGCTGCGGCTCCTGCCATGCTGGGCTACTCCAGACGGGCTGCTTGACGAGGGGACTTTGTCCTGCTCGGGATGGTGGTCCGCGGGACAGGCCGGTGTGGTTGGGGGTAGCCAGGAGGACGATGGTGAAAGGGGAGGCGACAGGTGGCGCGAAGCAGTGGTTGTCCCGGCTCGTCTGCAGTCGGGGGGACATTGCCTAGCATGCGCGCGATGGCGCGCGGGGCCTTGGCTGTCTGTCGTGGTTCCCAGTACAGGTTGGTGGGCCTGGACACCTCATTGGTCTCTGTGGATGTGGAAGATCCCTGGAGTGTGGTACGGTGCGAGGGTCTGCCCGGACGATTTGCGGGTCACTGTGGAGATGGACCGGGGCGGTGTGTCGTTCGGCGACACTGGGGCACCGTCCCGGCTGCTGTTGCGGGTCCGTCAGTCGTCCCGGCTGGCGGCTGGCTGGTGGCTTTGCCTGGGATGCCTTGTGGGCCTGGGTGTGGGTGCATGCGTGCTCCGTACTGATGGGATCGGGCCTGTGGACCCGCGGGGCCTTCAGCTGGGGGGCCTCGTTAGGGAAGTGGTCTGGTTGGTGTCACACGTCGAGCTGCTGCGTCATGCCTGGGGTCTCTGGTGGGACAACCTGCTGGGTGTCTGGGTGGGGTCGTTGGCTTGGAAGATCACCTGTGACAGGGTGGTTCCCCGTGGCCTCTGAGACTGGACGGCGGCAATGGGAAGTAGTCGAGGATGCTGCATGGGGTGGCGCCCGACTTGGAGCGAACTTCCCTATTTATGGGTGCCGGATGGGTGGGCTGTACGGTCTCAGGTGAGGGTCATTCGGTGATGGTAGGGGCGTCTCTACCGCGGGCGGCAGCAGGTTTGGTGGCTTGTGGGCGGCCGGGGGCAGCCGGGCCCTGGTGGCTTTATGCGGGGGATTGTGCGTGGGCCAAGTGGGAATTGGCCGCGACGGTTCCCTCCTGTATTCATGTGATGGGGGTCCCTCCGGGGTTATGCGGTCGCGGCCTGGTCGGGGGAGCGCGCTTGGGTCTGAGGACGTGGGCGGAGTTCCCTGAGGGCCTGGGACGCGATTGAGCAGCCGCGGGGGTGGAAGCGCGGCGGGGAGAGTTGTCCGTCTTGGGTGGCTTGAACTTAGTTGCGATAGGTGAGGGGTCCTGAACCATATGTTGGTGGTCCGCTCCGGCGTGTGACCGGGTGCGCTGCCTCCGGATATGGGGAAGGTTAGTCGGTGGTTGGTAACAGAGGGCCAGAAATGGGGTCTTGTAATGATTAAACTTGCGGTAAATCTCACACCCATTTCGTGAATGCGACATATGGTGGACCGTCCGCAGACCATGCATATGCTCACGTTAGATGACTTTTGACTCGACGAGCGAGGTAAATACTCGAAAAGCAACCTGGTTGCGTAGTGGATGCCGGCGACCGCTTTGGGCTCGCCGGCGCTGCGCGCCGGCGCGCCGGTGTAGCCAAATGCCTCGTCATCTAATTAGTGACGCGCATGAATGGATGAACGAGATTCCCACTGTCCCTACCAACCATCTAGCGAAACCACAGCCAAGGGAACGGGCTTGGCAGAATCAGCGGGGAAAGAAGACCCTGTTGAGCTTGACTCTAGTCTGGCACTGTGAAGAGACATGAGGGGTGTAGAATAAGTGGGAGACCGCGCCATCCAAAGCGGACCTCAACCCTCCGCGGCGGGTGATGACGCGATGTGATTTCTGCCCAGTGCTCTGAATGTCAAAGTGAAGAAATTCAATGAAGCGCGGGTAAACGGCGGGAGTAACTATGACTCTCTTAAGCATAAATGCCGGGGGTCATGGGAAATGGCAACCGCCCAAGGGGAGCAGTCGGAGGTGGGCTGCTTCTCTGGTTGTCAGTCGCGTCATGTATGACTGCACCTCCACGTGGTGCCCGCTGGTAACGGCCATGCCTGGCATGGACGGCTAACGCAGTCAGCCTAGGGGGGGCAGATGCCCAGCTTCCCCCGACTCGTTGGGACAAGGTTTGGCCAACTCGGACGGTTGTTCTCGATTGGTTGGCGTGCAGACTACAGAAGGGGCTGCACGGCTTGGGTGACCTTCTGGACCCGTAAGGTGAGACTAGTCTCCCTGAGCGCTACTGAAGCAGCAGTAGTGGCTCGGATTCTGCAGTAGGATGACTACCTTTGAGTAGGAGGAAGGGCGATACCGAATACTACGAGGATCCTGGGGCCGCCGTCTGATCCCGGCGGCGGTACTCATGTAGCTCCCTCTCCCCGGTTGCCCGTCTGATCCCGGCGGGCTCCGAGTAACCTATTTCCTATCTGACCGACTGGCAATCATGACCTGCCTTGGTAGGGCCCCCATCGGCCTCGGCTTGCCGACACTGGTGGACGGTTCCTACCCACTGCGGGTCGCCCTCTAGCACCTTGCAGGCTGGCTTGTGCGCTCGCTCGGCGCCCTGCTGGTACGCCTGGTGTGACTGAATGGTGGCGAGACTGAGACGAACCGAGACGGTGCTGATGCCGTTACACATAGTGATAATAAACAAAGGCTGGATGTGGCGCCTTCTGTCGAATGTAATTTCTCAAATCCTAGCGGAAACGCAAATACTGTGAAGCCTGGGCAGCCGTGATGAGTGCTGGTCGCTGGATGGCTTTACGGGGAGCGAGCTCGGCATCTCTGATGGGGGCCTCTCCCAAGTGGGTCAGACTGTGGACTTGGCTTTGGTTGGGGACAGGCCTTACTGGGTCGTGTCGGCTGCTGCCCGGGTTTGGTTCTTAGTAAAGTCTTAAAGGGAACGGTGACTGAGCTCTGGCTGAGCCGAGCTGCCCAGGATTGCGGACCTGGGTTATCAAGAACCGCGGAGGCACGGCTTAATGGGGGGTCGTGACTGCTCGAGCGACCTCATCTTCACGTGCTTGAGGTTGGGTGCGTGTATGGCGTGTGATCAACCGCCTCGGAGGCCATGGGGACCAACTTTCGGGGTTTGGCTGAGGGTCCTCGAACGGCTGTAGTCATGTCTACAGACCATGTTGCGAAATCTCCTTTGGTTCGGAAGTCCGTGTCGCAGCTGCACAGAGTCGGAGTCACAGTCAGTCTGGCCGGTGGAGCGGGTGGACCCAGGCTGGCGAAGCTCCTGACAACTCCTCAGTGGCACTGGTGGCCGCCGTCGGTCTGGTTATGAGAGTATGGGCGACGGATGCTATGATGGTGCCGCAGCTTGTTTCTGGGAGGGCATTTTGACAGAGATGCCTGTGGTATGTTGTGCGGGTGTGAGTCGCCGGCATATCACTGACGAGTGGGGTTGTCCGACGCGTGTTGGGTGACGAAACGAGTGAGGTGGATATGGAGGTCCCTGTGTGACGGCACGGCAGGCAGTTTGTAGGGTGAGTGAGACACCTTGCGGCTGTTGCGCTGGTCAAGGAAGCAGGTCAGAGCCTGTACTGACCGAGTCTCCTGCTTCATTCAACTTGGCCGGTTTTGAACGCTATGCTCGTGGTCGAGTCCAGGCAGGACTGGGGGTCTGGCCCCTCAGGCTGGGCTTCGGCCGGGAAGCAACTGATGAGGCTGTCTGCCACGTGAAGGGTGCGTGGAGTCGATCCCAGGGTTCTCAAAGGGACGGGGCTTGATAGCCGGGTCTGCTGGGAGGCTTGCCGGAGGGTGGGCTGAACAGTAGCTGGCGGTCGCTTGCTGGCCGTGCGAGGGCTTTCGACTCGGTTTCCCATGGTCATGGCCTGTATGTAGTGGGAAGCTAGGCGTACTGGACGCGTGAGGGTGATTCGTCGCCCGTGTGGGCTGCTCATCGGGGTGGGCTGCGGTGGCACCGACACCGAGCTCGCAGTCGCGGGATTGGATTGTGGAGAGGGACTTGTCTCTATGACCCTGCCTTTCTTGCTATGGATTCTCTCATCCATGCTTTTGAACGCTTGTGCCGCTTCTTCTGGGGCGAAGGCCGAATTCGCTGCGGCGCCTGCCATGCTGGGCTACTCCAGTTGGGCTGCTTGATGAGGGGACTTTGTCCTGCTCAGGATGGTGGTTCGCGGGACAGGCCGGTGTGGTTGGTGGTAGCCAGGAGGACGTTGGTGAAAGGGGAGGCGACAGGTAGCGCGAAGCAGTGGTTGTCCCGGCTCGTCCGCAGTCGGGGGCCATTGCCTAGCATGCGTGCGATGGCGCGCGGGGCCTTGGCTGTCTGTCGTGGTTCCCAATACAGGTTGGTGGGCCTGGACACCTCATTGGTCTCTGTGGATGTGGAAGATCCCTGGAGTGTGGTACGGTGCGAGGGTCTGCCCGGACGGTTTGCGGGTCACTGTGGAGATGGACCGGGGCGGTGTGTCGTTCAGCGACGCTGGGGCACCGTCCCGGCTGCTGTTGCGGGTCCGTCAGTCGTCCCGGCTGGCGGCTTGCTGGTGGCTTTGCCTGGGATGCCTTGTGGGCCTGGGTGTGGGTGCGTGCGTGCTCCGTAATGATGGGATCGGGCCTGTGGACCCGCGGGGCCTTCGGCTGGGGGGCCTCGTTAGGGAAGTGGTCTGGTTGGTGTCACACGTCGAGCTGCTGCGTCATGCCTGGGGTCTCTGGTGGGACAACCTGCTGGGTGTCTTGGTGGGGTTATTGGCTTGGAAGATCACCTGTGACAGGGTGGTTCCCCGTGGCCTCTGAGACCGGACGGCG